>NW_020170421.1:101308-226204 GCF_000524195.1 Echinococcus granulosus | reverse complement strand
TAGCAGTGGAGAGGGCGAAGAAAGAAAAGCTGCGCAAATCTGAGGAGGAGGCCATGCGGAAGGAGCTGGCCAGAACCTCCTATGCCCAGTGGGAGTCCCGAAAGGTGAGATACCACTTCTCCAGTGGCTATTGCATTTCAGAGAAGCTTAAGTAAATCAAAAGTAGTGGTTACGGAGCCTATCGGTACCTGCGCTCCAAATCCGAAAGTGCCCCTAGATTCCAATACTGAGGCACTCGCTTCCCGGAGCTGGAATCAGCCACGGCTGGTTTATTCTAGTGGCTTTGAAAGAAGTCAGAAAAAAACCTCAGATACTAAAGCTAGGTCAATTTTTCACAAGTCCAAGCTGATAAAAGCAGTTATATTGGGAAGAAATGATGGCCGTATAAATGTGCTGGTTTGCCAATGAAAAGCTGTCGGCTAATGCAGGCTCATTTTGGGGAGATTCCATTAAACGGAAACAAGGTGTCTCCCATGCTTCAGAATCCTTATCACGGATACACTATTAATCTTAAATCCGCTTTTTAAAAAAACGAAAAGATCTCAACAACCAATGACAAAAAAAATTTGGCCAACTCTTTGTTTTAGGCGTCTGAATCACAAAGTGCAAAGACCACATCTTCATTGCATCTTACCACCCACAAACCGCCATGGCGACCAACATCTGGGCGCGTCATACTACCCTAAAACTGGGAGTCCCACACATTTGCCACCTCCTTTTTCACCTTTTGAAAGATCGTCCTAATGAGGCGAGTCTCATCTGCACTTATTCCCATTCCAACTCACCCCCCAGATGAACGGTGTCTTATTTACCTGTTTGCTAGCGGAGTTTCAATTAATGCACATACATTCTAACGAGTTAAGCTAGCATCACTTACTTGATGAAATAACTTTTATTTACTGTAATGTGAAAAAATTTGTGTTTGTCTATGTAGTTGGAGGGTTAACGTAGCTTCCATTAAAGGATGGTTAAAAGAAATCGAATCTCCAATCTCTGGAGCCTTTTCTGAGCATGGTTTCAATCCAGAGCAATGTAAACATACAAGGTTAACTAAACTGAGGAATACTGAAATACGAGTAGGTTAAAATCACGATTCAATGAGCACATTGAGTTGCAGCGCTTTGAATGTTTCAATGCAGATCCACAATGCATCAAGGCAAATTAGGCGTGCCTTCGCTACTAACTTTAATTAAGTAGAAGAGATACGTATAGACAACTATAATTATAGCCATTAGAGTGCAATTCTTCTGCTAAAAGGAGGCTAACCTGACTGCCGCATTAAAATCCGCCCTACTTGAGCATTTTTATGGGTCACATTAGGAGCCAAGAGCAATTCAATGTACACTTTTACCTTGTAAATGTGGATGGCTTCCGGAAAGGCGACGGGTGTGTAAACCTTGATTAAGTTTTACTAAGCATGTGAACAAAGTGCAATTTAATTGAGACTGCATCGAACAAATCAGGATCCTGCAATTCAAATACCGCGTGACATAGTAAAAGGGACCAGACAAACCCATTTAGCAGAAATGAAGAGCGAGAGCTCAGAGTAGAACCAATAGAAGCGAAGACAGGTGAGAGGTGGGTGGATATCTATTTGGGGGGCAATATTTGATTTTATACATGCACAGATTCCACGTTTTTTGAAAAACAGCCTAGTGAAAATCATTCCAATTTCACGAATACAACCACATAACCGCCTCACCAAATCTACGATCTATGCAAAAACTAGGAATGGAATAGCATGAGAAGCAGGTATCAAATACCATAAATACTAGAAGCTTCAAGAAGGCGGCGGGCGAATAGGTTCATCTAATCAGAGGGCTGTTCAGCACGGAGTTTTTGCAGCTGTGCGGAGACAAGTCGCACAGTGGCGGGAATGGCGTTAGTGATTTGCTCCTCGACACACTTGTTCACGCACACTAGCGTCTCCTTCTGCACCAGAATCCGCTGCGCCTCGGTCAACGTATCATCGGCTCCCTTGAACTTGTCATGGGCGCGGTGTGAGCACTCACGCACGCACGTCTGGAAACGACTCTACAATATGGCAATTAAATGCTGTTCCAATAAGACGATATTTGTCCTAACTTTCCATCTAGGTAAACAGTTTCTTAAGTCCTCGTGATTTCGTTTACCACTCTAGCGCTACGGCA
The DNA here is from genome assembly GCF_000524195.1 of Echinococcus granulosus. Taxonomy (NCBI): domain Eukaryota; kingdom Metazoa; phylum Platyhelminthes; class Cestoda; order Cyclophyllidea; family Taeniidae; genus Echinococcus; species Echinococcus granulosus. Next base: position 224,054 of record NW_020170421.1, on the reverse strand, counting down.
TTCTACCCGTGCCTATAACCTCCCACACTGGTAGCTTGTTACGTCTCCAGAAATGACTTTGAGGACAATGCCATCTCGAGGTGGCAGTTTGAGCCCATAAACCCACTTTGCGTATCCATGGGCATGCAATATGACCGATGCGTTTGAAAACAGCTCTAAAATTGGAGGCCGTTTTGGTGCGAGACCAACAATACTAACGGCATAAGTGAACTCAGACCCCATTCTGAGCTCGATCCATCGTTTTAGGTATTACTGTGCACAAATGACAGATAAGCATGGTTAGTAGTCTGTTTTGAGAGTAGTGCCTAGATATTCTCAGTTTCATGCAAATTAATCAAAGATTCGTCTTCAATGCAAGTGTAGAAGAAGCAAGCTACCGGGTACCGAGCTTAAGAGCAGTTAATAGTGTTAACGGCTTGAGGATAATCGCGCCAATCTCGGTTTCCAATTCTGAATAAACACATGTGTAGGGAGTAATGGGGATAATTAATTAGGGCAGCGTTACTATGCACTAAGCATATTTAGCTATTTTCGTTGTCACAACGCCATTAATCTATTGCCACTGTCATGTAAGCGCAGCAAGCGGATGTAAAATGGAAGCAAGCCACCAAATGACAAGGACATGACCGGCCAAAACGCTAGGAATCATGAACATTGGAGGCTTTGTTAAAACAGATTACTTGTGTGCATGTAATCGCAATACAATGAGATATGTTTTTACAATAAGACTTATCCTGCGGCGGACATACTCCATCAGTATTATTTAATAAAGGCTATCAATTTATTTATCAAGTTTGTAAAGTAGTCAACTAGTCCTATAAACGAATTTTATTTTACATCAGAAGCGGCAAAAAACGATGTTTTCTACAAACTTGAAGATGCTTGTCTATTAATGAGGTTAAAAGATGGTCAGTAATAGCAAAATCACAACTCTTACATACCTGAAGCTGATTCAGCTCGCCTTGGACTAAACTTTGAGCAGCGCTGACCGGTTTCTCACAGTGTTCGATGCACGACTGAACTTGCTCGGTATCGAAGTCCTTGTTATCGCAGCACTTTTTGCCGCAGCCAAAATAAATAGACTATAAGTGAGCAGACATGAAGGGCGTACACAGTAAATACCTGCATTTTGCGCAAAAATTTGGTATCCCATTCCTTGATTGCATTGGAGATGGCTTCGGTATACCTGTTTTGCATCTTTTTGGCCTCATTTTCAAGCTAAACAGGTATGACTTACAGAGTCAAACAAACCATCATCGGATCCATTAGGGAACGTAAGGTACTGAAAGCCTAAAAGTGAAAAGAGATACTGGTTCTGAGATTAGAACGTGCGACTTCATGATAATACAAATGTTAGAAGGCCAAAAAGTCTGCAACTAAATATAGACCAATACACAGACTAGGGATTAAACAATTAGAACGCCGAAGCGGATAAGTGAAAGTTTTGCAAATAATTTGCTCCAAACAATACAATCAGAAAAACCCGTAATTTTGCATGTCAATGAAAAGTGGAACGTAAAATAATCACTTTGGAACACAACAAAATTCACCACATACTCCACGCCTAGAACACTCAGATCTTCCACGCAACTCACTAACACTTGTACATGCAAAGGTAACAGAAATAAACGGGATTAAAGCGCTATCCACAACATTCAGACTACCCTATGCTTCTATGAACAAGGCTGCGTATTCACTATGCGCACGGGGTATCACAAGCGTAAAAGCGTTAGCCACAAAACTACTTTTTGTAAGGACAATTACGCACTTCTACGTACACCTACAAGAAGTCAAAACAAGCAAATAGAAGAAGGCTACGACCCACCTACCACGCGACGACCGGTCAGACTTTTAAAGTGCATGGTCTTAAACTCACTTATTTAAACAAAATCGCAGTTGTTAAAGTCTTAGAAGTGTGCATCCAATTGTTAGTGAGTTACTTGACCACTTTTTACTTATTTTGCATTTTGCGGTTATAAAGTTTTACTTTACTGCTTTTGTGTAGTGGTACTGTGACTCCATATTCTTGGGATACGAACTCGCTTATTATGCATTGTAAACTCTGGTATTGTTTTCAAAGCTTCGGTGAATTACGCAATTATAGATTAAATAGCCTTTAACGCAAAAAAGCAATTAGAACTGCCATCTGCAGAGGAATTGTCGGACTCTGGGAGTTACTCAATACAAAAACAGTCGAGCTGATTAGAAAGTGGAGGATTTTGTCTCTATCACATTGCTTTGATAAGTTTACACTGCGTTAGACTACTTGGCCATCTAAGTCTCGGCACACTACATCCTTGAGCGGCATGGCCTTCTGGCCATATCGGTAGCCTCAAGTGGTCTCTACATCAGTAATTCATATTTTACTGCATTGCTAAAACTTTGTACGAGTTCAGAAGTGGCTATGGGCGCTACATTATAAGCAAATAAATGAACGATTACAGAAGTCTTCCCATTTTGAGAAATGGTTGAAACATCTTTAGTTCAGGAGAGTCCAGTCATCCTGGGAATCCTCTAACACTTTTGGCCACATTAACAACCACCTCCACATCAGTACTGGAATCCATCAGCCGTCATTGCCTTGTTCATGTGATGTGCTTACCGTACCACACCTCATCGCGTCACTGACGCTTCGTTAACTATTGCGGGCATCACTGACACAATTGCATGATTAGATTGGAAGTCGTGTGTGGAAGCAAGTATTGCCTAATACTTCTGCCCTGTCCATGTTGGTGATGTGCACAGTGGGCTATGAGTGGATGTCTATCAGAGGTCCTCATCGGATATCCAGTCGTCAATATGTAGTTCATGCTACTACCTCAACCCTTCAAGCCTACAGAGCGAGAAAAAACGAATGCATGTACAGTAAGTACAATTAATCTATATCTAAACAAAAAATAATTTTAAACAGAGAATGTACAATCCGCGAAAGACTTGAAAGTGTGGAATCTGAACTAGGTACAAAAGAAGGACAGCAAGGTAAGCTGTTCCCAACTCAGGAATCAGTATGAGCGGACGAAGCGGCAGCGATAAAGGGGGCGCGGTTCTTAAAAACTCGGATACACCCATTGCAGTCGGCGGAGACAATGACCTCTCCCCAGTAGGTAGCCACCTTGCTGGACATCTTCATCCGCATCGCATGATCCGTGCCCGTGCGCCGCCGCGCCGAGTTTCGACGCAGACGCCTGTCAAGCAGGAGGTCGGGGTTAGGCAGGAAAATGGCCACTGTCACCACCGCATCGTGCGCCTTGATTGCCTCCCAGCAGTTATTGCGGTCCTTTCGAGTTGAGGAGAAACGCGAGACGTTGAGGAAGTCCATTTGCTTGCGCCAGATGTAGAAGAAGCAGTTCTCTGAGCCTGAGATTAGGTAGCGGCCTGTGGCACTGTAGGACGGCGAAACATTGTAGTAGAATGAGGAACGTTTAAGTCAAACCAAGGCTTATAGTTCTATAAGTTATGCCTGTGAAAAGAAGTAATGTGTCCCCCTAATACCTTTCGCAAATATCTACTCGTAGAGAAGATTTAAACAATAACAGGGTAACCAACATCAGCCTCTCAATCACCGCAAGACGTTCAAATGATGTGAAATTTACAACGACATCCGTACATGTGGACGACAAGGCGAATCTTCTCCGTGGTAATTCTCACGCAAACACCAAACCGGTGATCCCTGTGGACGTTCAGTGGAGGCAACAATAAGTTCCGATTCTGGACTTCTAATCGACGCATAACCTCCTATGAAAGGCCACGAGACTAATGTTTCTGTGGCAAACGTGGATACACCCAGCAAGTACGAGCATCTACATCCTCGGGAAGCTAGTGCGCGTTGCTCACTATGACAGATCCTTACACTTAACCATTACACCAGTTTCAACCAAAGGAATTAAGAGAGAAAATAAGATAGGGGAAATTATTACCTAAAAGATGCCCGAATTTGACTGGTTTCATTGAGAAAACCACGATATTTGCACAGCGTGTGATAATCCCTTGCATCGATCAATCGCACACGGGAGTCATTAGAGGTTACAAGGATCTATCAAAGAAAGACAACAATAAAACTTCAAACTTTAAGTCCGGTCAAGTTCAACTGATAGCTTCAGAGGATAATGCACACTAAAGGCATAAGTCAAAATAGGTGAGCTGAAAACGACATTAATGCGGCAAAGTTGGAACAACTCCTCACCTACCTTATTGGAGTCCGTGGGATCAACCTCAATTGCAGTCACGCGACACTGCTGACAACGGCCAGAGACCGACTTGACCGTAATAAAAGTAACGTATGTCAACTAAAACCAGACCCCAAAAAAACATAAATTAAAAACACTCAGCAGATCTGGTAGCTCAATTTCTATTAAAGTGTCATTTATAGTCTCTAGACTAGAGTGCACAAAACAACCCCGCGACCCAATAAAGTGGCTGTACTAGGTAGCCATAAATGTCGTAGCAGGAAGGGAGAGGGTGGAGCTGACCTCAGTGTTGAAGAACATTACGCGACCGTCGTAGCTGCCGACAACGACCTTAGTGCTGTCACAGGCGAAAGTGGCGCAGGTGATGATAGTCTTGGGCTCTGCCCCACCGCCCCCCACGGTGGCAGCAGGGGAGGAGGGAGAGGGCAAGCAAGACGGCAGCGGCACGTCCACCCAAAAACGCACCTTCTTGTCTGGGATATTCCACAGTCGCAGCTTCCCGTCCAGGCTGCCCGAGAGAAAGTAGCGATCGTCCTGGAGTAAAAGTAGATGGTAGTCTAATGTACTAGTGCGCTGATTGGACGGCGATTCTGCACAATCACTGTTAATTTATGATGACATCTTAGCCTCTTACGCTTCAAGCACGTAGCTACACTCATCTGAGTATGTTGATGATCAGGCTAATACCAAATTTGTGCGTCTCATAACGTTTTCCGGAATAACTTGAATGGTAGATTGGTGGTAAAGCAATGAGGTGCATCCGGGATCATTTGCTACCTTACGAATGATTATGAGACCAATTATAGCTTGATGGTAATTCCGTGGAAGTTTAGGGTTGATAAGATCTGCCAGCAATCGCATAAATGGATACCGATATTAAGACCAAAATCAGTAGAAATCAAAACCCTTAAACGGAATCAAGCCGCAATAGCTAAGTTACACCAGAATACAGTAAGTGATCCACAACACTCAGAATGAATTGGCTATACTGTAGGATAATGTCGTAAAAGCACACGAGTAGAATGGAGGGTGTATTAAAATTTTCATGCACCTTCCTCCCGTTACGTCAAGCGCTCATTCAATCAGGACTTCAATGAGGAATCTAAATCAAAATCAACGGGATTCAAAACTGTAATTGAAGCCGAAAAATTCGCTTTTAGCACTACAAATCCACAGTTTGCCTTCATTTTCTCCTCTTGGTTGGCTGCGATGCCTCCGACAATCACTAAAACAGCAGACAGCGGAAACAAAAGCGAGCACAACAGTAGTCAAACGATATATCAGGCGGTAACTCCGCCTTAGCACCCAATGGGCATAATCGCGATTGTCATGTTAAAAATTCCAGAATTATGGTCACTTATAGCCATAATAAAGCATGAAAGCACTGATAGCGCCATATCCCAGTCCATCCAACACGAAGTGATAAATCAGATGCTCTACTTAGTGTCTGCATAGCTTTGCTGTCTGGGGCAGAGAGGTTCCAGAAAATCAGCATAACAATAAGCCCATGGCATTGCACGAGAGTGGAGACTATGAAATGCGTGAAACCCGATGATATGCGCAAGGCGAGAGCATAAGGTACCTACACCTCTGTAAATATTGACTAAGCTAACTGTTTTTCTCACCGAAATATCATTATGATATCCAAATCGGCCAATAAATGGTAAATCAAATAATGTGGAAAATTAAGAGGCATCGTTTTAGATCACAAAATCACGAGGGGTTGTAGGAAATTTTTTTCGAGCACACTAACATAGTACGAGCAGAAGATAGTATTTGAAAAAATTGCAACCACGATGAAATTTCATTTACGATTAATGGTGACCCTGAAAGTGGAACTACTCTCTACTATCTTCCCAGTTCAACCACTGTCCAAAAACCAAGTGTCGTGAAATTGGTCTCAGGCCAAGGTCATCCTGCACCTATTTTATTGGTTTGATCCCAATCCATCTAGTTGCTACACTAAGGACACCGATTAGCGCAAGCCACTAGGAAGCAGATATTGCATTTGAAATGTCGGGGTCAGGTAAGAAAACTGGAAGGTCACATATATGTGACGCTGGTAAAAACTCATACCATTTCCGAACACAGGCTCCACCTTGGAATAATCTAATACAGCGAAGAAATTTATGCGAGCAATTCGATAAACAATGGCTTGATGAATTATTAGCAAAGTTCCACTTTAGCAGATGAGCCACGTAGCAGAATAGTTAAGACCAATGGCGACTATACTGCAATGATGGTCGATAAACCTCGAATTGCACACGAATTCGGGAGAGGTTTAAAGTTGAAAAGATCGCCAAAGTGAAAAATGGTCATCAAACAGGAAAGCGCTCTCGAAGGCCAAGGAATATCAGGATGCGCGTGACGTTGACAAGCCTATTATTGCAACGATATCTCACTACTTAAGAAGGCAACCCAGTGAAAAAAGGAACAAATAAACTTATTCCGGCAAACTACAATCTTTCTTTTTGGCCTGAGTATAAGAACAAAACCGCACCTTGGGATGGAAGACGATAGCAGGCACTGTATCATTGTGACTGAAGGCACAGAGACACTCTTGGCGTGAAACATGCCAGAGTCGCACCTGTCGATCCATACCCGTACTCAAGAGAAAGAGGTTCTTCGACCACGCCAACTCGGTGATTACACTCTCATGGCCACGATAAACCAGTAAGGGCTGGGGATGGTAGTAAGCTGATGAAGAAGAGCATCGCGACTGTGAGTTAAGCATGAGGAGGTCAGAGGGTGAGACCTCGCCACGACTGCGTGTTGACACGGAGGACGTCTCAAGGAGGCCTGAACTGCTGCACGAACTGCCACCATCCTATAAAGACACATGACAGAAACAACAAAAGGAGTGTAAACACACACGTGGAAAAGTGCAATGGGTGATTAAGTCAGACAGAGTTATTTGTTTATGCAGTTATATAAAGGGGTGTTACCGTGGTGGTACAACACACAATAGCCAGTGACAAGACTATTCTATTGGTATTCAGAACAGTCGGAGCAACTGCTGCGGACCAACCCAGACAACACTCGTCAAAATTGCAGAGAACCGAGGTAGTGCATGCATAAAACAGCGGTGAGAGATCTGAATGATGTCAGCATTTCCAAGTCGGGTCTACGTGTGTCAGCAATGATCCCAAATATTCACAACGCGAAACTTCACGATTTTAGTTAATTGACGGAATACATGTCGTGGTATCTTATAAGAGATAAGTGTTTCTGTGACAACCGTGGCCAAAATCATCAGACACAAGCGTTTGCAGTCTCAGGAAGTTAGAGCGCGTCTCGTACTATGATGGCTTTTTGCTTTCACCCACCACATAAGAGTTAGGTGCTGCACTTTGTTAAAAAGCCTTTTCGATTAGGAAGGTCAGGGTTTTGTGGATCGCGGTATTACATGTGAAGAAACCCGAGTACGGGCGCATCGTTTCACTCATGAGACAAAAGGAGCATGAAGGCCGTGGAGTCATGCGGACAGGTGCATCATCATTTCCTTACTTCAGCTGCGATGATAACGTTAAGTGGAATATGTCAGGACAATTCAGTCTTGCTGACAAGTTGATATGTGCAAAGGGAACTTTTAAGATATTAATTAAACGGAATGAAGAGGGATTAAACAGAGAAAAAAATGGTTTGCATTTCTTGAAACGTGCTCTTTTCGTAAATTGTGGAAACTCTGAAGTCGCAGTTTAAAATGAACGTTCATCAAAGAAGATAAAGCGGCTTACATCCGTTCGACTAGTGGAGAATGAGACCGAGGTCATGCTAACGGAGTCGATATCAAGGTCATCTGTCATAGTGGAATCGAGGCCGGGGGAGGCTTCATCACCCTGTTGCATTTGACTAGCTAAATTTTAGAAAAACAATTTTGTGACGTTGCTTTACGCATTGTGCGCATTTAAATCACCCGTGCAGACTGACCTCTCTCTTGAAGCATATTCCTGAAGTGGTTGTACCACTGGCGCAGCACCCAAATCCGGATGTTTCGATCGTAACCAGCGGTGGCCTAAGGGTACAAGTAGAAGGGAAATAACTTGTGTGTGATATTCACGGTAGTAGGGTCCACACGCCACAAGTCGAATTACAGTAAAAAAAATTATCAAACGAACACGCCTGTCATAGCTAGATCATGCAAAGACCTTGGAGGTGGAAGTATTGCAATATTCCAAATATTTGGTTGATCTTTTGTTTTGATTTCGTGGGGGCTTAAGGCTCGGTCATTGTACTTCTACTGGGCGACATGGCCTCCAAGTCACGCAAGTAGCCCTCTCCCCCCCCCCCCCTCAAACCCTTCTCTACGTCGCCAATCCATATTCTGCCGAAGCATTATGCCTTCTTTCGCCTTCAGGGAAGTCTCGGGGCGCTATAGTGTAACGTAAGGTGAGCTGGTGCTTTAAAACCTATTTGAAGGAACATTTCAATACAAACTGGAAATAATCATTTAAGCGAGTTTTAATCAGCGGGCGTACAAGAGCCTAGTAGTGTGACTCCAATTGCCTACAGGGCTAACAAACTTGTTTCCTCGTATTGGAAGCAATCACTTCAACATCGTATACGTGACCGCACAAGTATGCCTGTACTAATTGTGGTGCAGTTCTCCTGTAAATCAGTAATAAGGCTACTTTAAGATTCGCATGGGTTATGATGCCTTCGGCAATGAACAAGCCGCTACATGATTTGGCAAGAAGTTGTGAAATTGAAATAAACATTTATCTTGCTGACTGCTGACCAAGGATAAAAGTGAAAAAAACTGTCTTTCCAAGTACAGCACAAATAATAGCCATTTAAAAAATTTATTAGTTCTGAGTCATCATTCCAGTAGTTTAATGAGTAGCATATGCAACGATAAACGAAATCGACATACAGTAAAGGACGTTGATTAAAAATACTATTCAATGTGTAGATTAGAAAATCAAAACCATTTTTATAAGATGACAAGCAGTGGCAAACTCAAATACTTAATGATTTGACACGGTTGTTGGCAGCGTCGCATATGCGTGACACACCAATTTTACCACCTGAACTCGGGTCACAAGTCCTTGACACGTGTTCCCTACTGGATTTATATGATTTGCAGCATCCAATTGCATCATAAAAGGGTTGAACTTAAAACGGCAAAATGCATATTAGTTTGTCCAGAAGCTTGCTTCACCTCTTCAGAACGCTATAAACATCTACAAAAATTGATCCTATTTAGTGCCTTTTTGAAAGAAATGCAACACCAGGGCTGTGATGCTTGCTCTTCCCTCAAGACTCGGGTAGCGAGCCTGTCGAACGTCACTATTCGTTAAAAACATCTTAGTAGGGCGGAAAGGTGGGAAGTTTTGTTGGTTGCTAATACTATCATTCCAAGATTCTTTAGCACCAAAAAGCGAAAACAATCTTCATGCATTGCCTGCTAAAGAAGCAGAATTAAATTGCCAGATTAACAATGTGGGTAATTTACTTGAAAGTCAATCACAACTTTGAAAATCTACTTATTTTGAGCCTTAGGTACCTCAGGTGCTGAGGTCTTTTAAAGTAAAGTGTACGGCCAACAAAACATTTAGAGGGGGCTTGACGAGTCTGCGGAACGATGACAACACTCGAGGCGCGGGCATTATAGTAGTTGAATGAATTCGTAGCACCAGAGCGGAGAGTACTACCTCCTGTTCCACACTCATATTCGTCAAAACTTTTATACGCAAATTCCACAACGTTAATAACATTGAAGAATCATTTACCGCTTACCAAAAGCCGACCACAGGGTGAAGAACGCATAGCCCAAATGGCGCCCTGGAAAAGCAGTGAAGATTAACCAAATCAGACGCTGGACGAAAAGCAGGTTACAGAAGTACCTACAATGTGTTCATTGTCCATCTTCTGCACAAGTTTGATTTGGAGGAACTCCTTGTGACCCTTGATTTTCCGTGAGCAGCGTAACTACCAAGAGGGAGGGGAGTAAGGGAGTGGCGCAAATAACAGGTGGAGAGGAGGTTAGAAAAGGGAAGAAGGGAAACGCACTCTGATGCCCTGATTTCCAATGACTTCGTCATCTTCCTCAGAAGAGGCTTCGTCTTGATTGAAAACCGTGGGAGAAAAAAAACTTGACTAAGTCGCGCCCCAAATTACACCTGTCATGAAGTCTAGTTATTACAGTGCATGAATGGAGATATCTGAAGTCGAATTACTTTTGAACTTTTTTAAACCAGAAGTAAAGCCACGTGATGACCAAGTTTGATGCCCGGAAGCTAACGCAAGGGTGACCAACTCGTTTCGTGAAGCAGTATTAGGATATACGAGCTCATGGCGAGGTGAAGCGGAATGGCTTTTGTGTTGATCGCATTCACCACAATGCAGAAGAATTTAGTCTTCCGCGAACCAGCTTTCGTCGCAGTAGCAAGTATTTCTATTTACACCACCTATGTCGTTAGTCTTCCAAAACTCCTGTAAGTCAGTAATAAGGGGCGTAACCAAGACGCTGCTGGAGAATGACAGATAACGAGCATAACTATTTCTGAGCCAGAATTAAGCATGAACAGTCAAGTTGGATGAAAGGATGCGGATTCCACAAAACAGTGCGTTAAAATACGCAATCACGAAGGTACACTGTACTAGCAAGCCACGTAAACAACAAGTATCGAAGTGTAAACACAGTCTGGAGTTAGCTTACTTTTAGCCTTCGTAGCTGAACGCACTGCATTTACAGCCCCGCGAAAAGCCGTGTGAAGTCGACGAAAGCTGAAAAATTAAAAACATTGAGCCTTTATTTGAAAAACAAAAAAAGACGTGTTTTTTCCGTAATACATTGACACACCTTTTGGACTCAAAAACCCCCTCTGATTTACATAAAATCCACCGCATCAGCCAAACACCACTTGGTAGTTTAAAGGCGAAGCACGAGATGCACCTTACCCAGACAAGAAGTTGGGATTCCGATGAGAGCCGCTGTGCTCACTATCCAGTTTTTCTAAATCGCCGCTATTGCGTAGACTCGATGTACTGAAATGAAAGCAGAAGAATGATCACCGATGCAGATACAAAAAGAATGGAGTGGATGGAAATTGTGAAGAGGATGGGTAGGGTGCTGAGAGTGGGTTAAGCAACAGCGTGAACCAGTGGGAAGTACCAAAAAATAGCTTACTTGGCTTTCAGCGTGGCATCTCGGCTTGAAGGAGGAAAAAAGGCATCAAAGTGTGAATGTGAGAAAATCCAACTTCAATGAATTCGTGGCATCAGCAAATATTTCACCAAGTAACTTCATAAGCGATAAAATGAGAGTTCAACGCTAGCACTAACTTAGACCACTTCAGATTCAAATGGACGGACTAGAAACGAAGATAAAGTAGATGCGATAACTTATTTTCTCGAAAATGTTACATTTTTAAAGCATTGTGAAGTAATAAGTAGTGAAAATTTGCTTCTGCGAATTCGCAGACCCTTGTATGGGTAAAAACCTCCACACGTATCAGATCTGCAACCTTATTTAGGTGATAAATATCTCGAAGGAATTTTAAATAAGATACTGAAAGCGTTCGCTAAGCATATTTAGGAGTTATAATGAACATAAGAAAGTAAATCCAAAAATAAGGCGGTTTCTAACAAGTGAAAACACTTCACAGCAAAAGAATGAGGACCACCATAAAGAGGCTCATCTAAAACGTGTAGAATTCATTTTTCGTTCTGGTGAGAAAATGTAAAACTAATGCATAACCCATAAAAAAAACTGGGGGTTTGGTTCAAATTGAAACTGACTGCGGAATGAAATTGAAAAAAGAGCTGAGAAAACTGAAAAAAAACAAAAGATATTGGGAGCACATAGCGGAGGGGCAGGAGGGTCCATTATTCGCGCATCCCTTGAAGAATGTTTACAAAGGCCCATCTCCTCGCTCTCCCGACAATCCAGCAGCAAAATCTTAGGAGTCATAGCACCCATGGGGGCACATTGCTTTGCGCACAATAAGCCTTCAAATTTCATTTTAAACCATGAAACAACAGAGCAAATGTGAATAAAACCCATAGAAATGTGAAGTAATTTGTATTAAGCTAAAATCTGTAGTACAAGTCATTTTCAATATAAAATGAAATAGAAAACTTATACACAAGAAAAGTTAAGATTATGCGTAACTACTCGCGCATCTCACCAGGACTGAAACACTGCAACGATTTGCGGAATATTCTAAAACACTGGCAAGAAAAAAAGTAAAATAGTTTGATAAAATCGCAAGTTTAAGAAATCGGTACTGCTGTTCTAGGGAATAGAAACATCGGATTGTTTAATAAAACCAATTAAAAAGTATGTACGTATAAACCATTGGCCTTGCCTGCCCATAATTGAAAACGGAAAGACCAGGAAAAAACACAATAAAGCGACGATATGCTGACCGGAGACGATTCGTTTTTAGATTATTTCTCTAAACAAACGAAAGGTAAAATAATATTTCGATAATAGAAAGTAGTCCATCCGCCACGGCCCATCATGACTGTAGAAGTGCCCCAAAAATTACAGTACCAAGGCGCCAACCGATCAGTTCAACACTATTCCTCAAAACAATTAATGTGTAACACCCTCTGCATATAATTAGAAAATGCAGATGAAATTCCAACCCGAAAACATTAACTGCCATTCACAAGCATTATTGTTGGCGTCACATTTCTTAACGTATTACAAGGATGTGGTAAAAATGACAACTGAAATCGCGTTAACATGTCGATCGTCTGCTGCTGTACAGGCCTTACGAGAAGCAGAAATCCACTGAAACACAACGAAAAAAAAACTAACCGATCTCACATCATAGCGATACTAATCCTTGAAGCAAATAGGCCTCCGAATTTTAGACGTTCAGTTCCCTACACACGCAACTCCGAAAGCATGAAGGGATCGACTCGCCACGTGCTATATAATGAACGCCAAAAATCTACCAAAAGAAGAGCCAAAGCGAACTGGAGTCGAGGTTTTTCTACGCGATCAGTGGCTCAATATGTACCAACAGAAGGTCCAAGTCTTCGCAGATAATCCCCTAAACGACCAATACAGTTCCATCTAAAAGTCACTTTAGACGCCATATCAGATAAGAAAAAGCACAAATGCATCGGAGAAAAAGGGCGGAAAATCACAACAGAAGAGGCCCACCACTTGTTGGTATTTACCAAAGCAACCAAAACCTTAAATTCTATGTTTTCACATCCCACACTCAGGCAGAAAACTAGGTGGGATTTTCTTTTGAAAGCGTGAACTATCATGCCAAGAGCGGAATTGCACCGAAATGACTCAGCAATAAAGAAAGTGTTAAAAGTTCTCGAAACAATTGATATATCCTAAGTACAAATTCCTGCGGTCTCCTGCTTATTTTTTTTATTCTGATTGGCCGAATCACTTCACCTCACAAATACTTTCACAAAGATCATTGGTACATGTGAGTTGTGACCATTTTCCAGTTTTCGGGATAAGGTAGCGAAGCTTGCCCTTTCTTGCCTTCGGCTAATTTGGTAAGTAGCCAAGGCTTCGGCCAGTCCATTGAGGGAAAACATGCTCTGCATCCATGGCCGTGCTTCTATTCGCAAGTTCGTACCACAAACTATAGAGGTCCTAGTCAATGAGTGCTTCGCATTCCATTACGAACGGAAGAAGTGAACCGAAGTAAAGCCATAAGACACCGACCCAGGACTCCACTAATCAACCCATACACTGTGCCCTACACGAGAATTGGAGATCTACATGCACTTTTATCGCGAAAATATGACCTGTCACCTAAACACCGTTCTAGGTTCTGTGTCCGATAATAAACAGCAAAAAAAACAAATAAGGATAGGGGGCCTGCAATTTTTAGATACAGTACTATCTTGAAATCACAGACAATCCTCTTCTCTATGCCTCATTACAAATGGTAACACGACAGCAAGAAACCAAAGATGGTAAAAAGTCAACCGAAGCCCAAAAATTTTGCCGATATTTTTCTAGAGAATCAGGGTCTCCAGTTCTAGTATACACACCTCATGCAGATAAAGGTACGGAAGCAGTTATTCCAAAAAGTACAAAGTTGCAAAAAGGTAGTTACAGGCCAACCTGAGGGTCCGAGTGCGGTAGTCTAGTGACATGGGGTTGACACTGCTGCCGGGAAGGGTGGCCGCGGCAGCCTTGGCTCGCAGCATGGCAGGAGCCTCGTGGGCCGGCAGCAGGGTGTCATCGGTGGTGGCAGTAATTCCTTGGTGCGCCACTGTCCCGATGTTTGCCTGGACGCATGCGTCCATCTGCGACTGGTTATGTGGGGGAGCATCTGGTGGGTGGAGAAGGGGAAGAAATGAAGGCCATTGAAATCCATTTCTCATGGTTTATTCACTATTTTTTTATGTTAGGGTGAGGCGAGGGAACTTTCAGTATGGTCGCGAAGGCTACTATATGAAGAGTGAATCTCGGGAACGTAGAAGATACCTCTTCCCTTTAGTGGAGTGAGATACACGATGAAGATAGAAGTAAGCCACCCTGCAGTTATTCTACTAATGTGTTACATTGTAAAAAAGGCACTTCCAGCAAATTTTGAGAACAAATAGCAAAAAACAATATCCTTTCTCCCTTTAAATGGATTGGAGAAAGAGTGAGGAAAGCGAGAACAGAGAACTACCTTGCAAGTGGATATGTATAACAAAGGATAAAAGAATGGGCCAACATCAAAATACTATGGAATTGAATATCACACTTTATTCTCTACAGTTTAATCGCCAAATTAGCGATAAAAAGGTATGAGATTCGGAAGAGACTCCGAATACTTTCTGCGCAAATAAGACGAGTTCGATTTGGGGCAATGGTGTAAACACTGCCTTGCGGAAGTATTGAATTTGGATTTATGGTTAAAATTGCTAGAGTAGAACAGAGTGCCATCACTTTCCTGTGGACCTGGTCAACAAAATTCATTACTCACCCTCTACACCATTTTAACAAAACGGAAAGAATGAGACTTACGATACTTCAACAGTTAGGCAATTTGCCATTCAAAGATGGAAAATATATATTTCCCTGGCAAAATGAGTGGGGAAGTCAAAGGAATGTAAAAGTACGAAAGCGCTCTTGAAGAAGTAGTAAATCCCCTCCGAAATGCTATCAGTGTTTACTTTTCCGCTATCCAAATAAACAACAACGGAGCCATAGAAAGCATCACTCTACCGAAAAACATAATTGATTCTACGAGCCCCTGTTGAAAACAAGAAACGTTAAGGATCCGGCTCTGAAATGTTTCAGCAATAAAAAGGACCGGTAACCGGTAATATGGCGCATCGTAAACAGGGCACGCCAGTTGGGGTAGAAGAATCGGTAACAGAATGTACTTAGGTTACAGGATAAGTACTACCCAAACTGTCTTCCTCGTAGGCCAGGATCATGTATATGACCCCTACGGATACCTTAAGGTCTTGACTGCACAGGTGAAAAATGAAGTCCTGATAAGAAACTCAGCAGTTTAGCACTACATTTGGTAATTCATAAAAATTACCTGAAAAAGTGGCAGCTGCAGGTAGGAGGATAGATAACTCTTGAACTTATTATTACAGTCGAACTAGTATGCATAAAATACCGAAAACTGATAGTTGGGGACGACTGAAGAAAGGGTAGTAAAGTGGAACTAAAGAAAACATATACATTCCTATTTACCAGCCTATTAGAAACAGAAAGTAGATCCAATATCAACTGCTTGAAAACGGAAGCCGCATAGGCGGAAATCCGAATAACAAAACTGACGAATACCTAAATGCCCAATAAAGAGGTGCGGCTGAGCACAATCTCGATATCAAAAGTAGTCATAGAAACGAAGGAGCATCATTTCACTGAGAAACGGGAAGATTGGCTTAAAATCATAATTAGGAGCCGAGTAGTAATAAAGGCTAGCAATTGGCATATGTATCATGAATAGGGCTCGGTAACCGCGGTCAAATTATTGGTACCAGAATGTGTTCAGTATGAAAATGTAAACGATAATCCGTTTTTTGCTCTACAGGGCGACAGCATTTCCGCAGCCACAATGCATGCATTATGAAGTGTTTACAAAGACAATGCCAGATAAACTGGTATCGCCAAGCTGTAGACATTGAAGGGCAAATTGTATGAAAGAAATTACCGAGGCAGATACTTAGCCGCGTTCTCGAAGACGAAAAATATGCAGATGAAAAATCATGCTCACCTATTTCAGAACCTTCAGAATGATCCAGTAGTGGTTCCATAGGTAGTGGGACCTGAAAAAAAGGTTGCACATTTTCAGTAAATACATCAACTAAGCGAATAAGCAGTGGAATAACATGTTCAGCTCCTATAAATAAAGGAATTTTTAAAAAAGGGCCTAAAACCGTGCAATTTAAATGCATTATGACCGTTAGTGACTACCACACAGTGTGAATAGGAAATAATGGGCAATAACTAAGTGAAATGGTATGATTCCTTTAAAACCGCTTTACACAAGTCTTCCGCGAGTGTCAAAACATCAACCAAAGGATTAGCTAGCCATACCTTGAATTTACCTTTAAAAAACTTCTGAAAACAGTTACCTTTCTTTTACTCTTTCAAAAAAGTTTAAACAATGTATCCATGCAAAGAAGAGAAGGACTAGTTAATTAAAGCATCGAAAAGTTTTAAATTTTTAGTATTTATTCCAACCATTCAGATGAATCGCCCCCAAGTGTTCCATTCTTGCGCTGCGAACAGGTGCGAAACCTTTCAATCATACTTTAAATTCATCCGCCTCAAATCTCTTTAAAGTAATATGCAGTTTTTCTTAAACTATTTGGTCGAAATATGTCAGAAGTAATACAATCAAACCCGAGGAAGAAAAGTGCTGGGAAGGGTAGCTGTAAATGTATCAACTGAAGGCGTTTTGTTGCCATGTTCAAGCGCGATTCCCAGGCATTTCATGGTATTCTCAGTAGAAAAACACTAAAGTAACTACCCCGAAGTATAATCTACAGGTCTTCAGGAAACCTCTATAGAAAGCATTTCAAAGTTCTTAGATCGTTATGATCGAAAAACACCGGGAATGATTCGCTCAGATGCAGCGTATGAATTAAATGCGACGATTGAATGTATGTATCTGGACCAGTCTAATTCTACCACCATAACCCACCTACATTTCTGTGCGCTTCAGAAGAGTATGTCTTTCAGACGGTTAGGCAAGTATACTCCAATGGACGATAACGTAATTCTACCCTGGATTTGTACTCAGAAAGCTATACCTAGAATGTCTTGCGGAGGAAATAATCGCCATTTGCACTAAACAAAGGGGACAGATCAAACCAGTGACATACCAGTGATGAGGCGAGTAGACTACGCCTATGGTAATTTAACAGCAGCTGGGGCCGACAACGCGTAGCATCCAGTGACCACGACTTCATGTAATCCCCCTTGTTCGGACGATGTCGACAAAGACTCACCTCAGGTGCAGAAATTGGTGCAGGACGCTCAAAAGGAAAAGACGCCAGAACGGGGGAGAAGCAGATGGGCTGGACGGTGTGAGACCGGACTTTGGAGCAGTTTTCAAAGTCATCGTTAAAAGGAAAATGAGAACGCTGGAAACCTAACAAGGGAGGAGGAGAGTGTTTGTTAGTGAAAAAAAGGAAATGATGGGCACCTTTTCCTGGGAAAAAGGAACTTTTCTCGGGAAAGGTACGACTGTGAAGACGAGAGGAAGCCATACTGGGCGGAACAGGAGAGAAGGGATCAGAGTCCAGAATCGGCGCCTAGGATTGCAAGAAAAACATTTATCTGTGATAATCAGTAGCTGAACTGTGATTAGTACAAAAAGATATGGATCTGACGATGATACCATTTTGGCAACATTAGACACTACATCTTTGTTTGCCTGAAGTGGATATGTTTGAAGGTATCTAAATATCACAAGCGCAAATAAAATTGCTGACGAAACCAGTGTAAATCCATACAAAATTATCACCGAAATACAAATTAGGCGAGTCAAGCATATGAAGAAAAGATGATAATGGTCGTCGATTTTAGTAACGAATAAACGACACAAGAACAGAAGTCGCTATAATAATCACATTTACCACAGCAGATGCCGACTCGATTGCGTCTAAATGTGAATAGGGTGGAATGTGTGAAGGTCTATCGAATTTCCTTGCGCTATTCTTAAGAGACTCAATGCGATTGCGCCTACATTCGTGCTCCGGTGTAGAAGAACTATTTGCGCTAACAAAGGAACGTAAGGTTGGCGAAATATCTATACGCTGCAATGTCCTCCTCACTGAGTTCCTCTGGTGCGTCAAAGTAAACCTCGTCGTCTGAACTCATAGTCGGTGAAGAAACACCTGCCCTATGACACCAAACAAATCTGAAATGCCGCCCTTCTCCGAATTCGCCTAAACACTCTACCCGTAATAAACCAATCGACAATTTAAGCTTGTTGCACTTAAACAATATTTTGATAAGGTAGATAAAAAATTGAATGTATTTACCTTATCATTGTAATTTACGGTTAAAGTTGCGAATTTCTCTAAAGCACACCCAGCATGCACTTTTAATGCCTGGCACCCTAGAGCCGCCCACCGTACAAGGGCTCCCCCAAGCCACCCACACTTCGCGACTCAACTTTGACGGCAGCTAGCACCCTAAGCGCGCCGCATATCCAAGTGGAGCCCCCCAGCCCGCCGATCACCCCAAGGGGGGAAAACCCGAGACACGCCAACAACTCCTCTAGTGGGGGTAAGATGTACACAAACACGTCTAATGAGAAATGTACATATGGCACGGCCCACAAGGCAAGGGTGATCACGCTAAGGAAAGAGGTCCCGCAATTCGGAAACAAGTCGGCCAAGGTAGGACCGGTGCGCCTCATCAGGATGGCTTTTGCACAATCGCCGCATAAAAATCCGCAGGTTGCGCCCCAATTTAGGACTCTTGCTGGCCACGTAGGCGAACTTTTCCAAGGTCTTCCTGAAGGCTGTGGTGGTCAGCTCAGTGACCACGGCCGAGAGCAGAGCAACGTTGGGTTCCGAATCATCACCGAAGTTAAATTTCTAAGAAATCAAGAAAACGTCAGAGTATTTCGACAGAGTGAAAATGCGGTTCCTTTACCTTGAGCATGGTGAGTGGAAAATCGTATACAGCAGCGAGAATGCCAATAGCCTTGCCTGCGTTGGTCTTCGACTCTTTGGTCATTTCCTCTTTAGCCATGACGTCCCAGAATGCACACCTCACCATGATCTAAAATTAAATTGTGCCTTTATTTGTGGAGTGGCAGTAAGAATAATCGACTCAATCGAAAATGCAGCCATAACGCAAGGGGGGAGAGGCAGAGGTATAGAAAATGAGAGAATTACCGCAAAGCGCCGATGGTGATTGAGAAGAGCACCGAGGACACGAGTGTAGAAGCGATTGAAGGGCTGTTCGGAGACGAGGCAGTGCATGACGATTTGCACCATCTCACGCTCCCGGTGCTCTGTTGCCCGACCACCGCCACCACTCGTACCCGCCGCCAGCACCAGGGCACTCGCTGTGCTCTCCGGTCCGCCGGGCGTAGAGACCAGCACCCTGAAAAGCTGTTGCCGTATCGGTGTAATCAGGCCCAATCGTGTTGCCACTGCCGCCAGCTGAAGTTAGTTTCAAGAACAGGCGATTATACACGCATATAAGCCTAATAAAGCCGATAATTCGATGAAGCGTCGAATGCTGAAGAAATCCCATCACAAACAGTTGCTTCACCACTGCCACTAGAGCGAAGTAAATTTCACCGTGAATCCCAAAAAAACGAAACATATAAGTGGCTTATGACAGTTGCCCAAGATGTTTCAACAACCAATTGAGTAAGTTGGTGCGGGTAAAAAATTGCGGATAAAAGTAGCCAAGGCATTACCCTGGGACAACGAGATTCCCAAGGAACTAACAAGGGAATCACCTCTTAAAATTGGAATTCCGAAGTGTTCCACCGCAATGCTTCTCCTACAATCAAACCTTGCAAGCCTAAAAGATAAACGAGGTGACAATGTCAAGATAAAAAGCCGAAGAATTTACCTCAGGGGATAGAGGAGCATTTTTGGAAACGCCCTGTCTGGTGACCGCGGTGGTGCTAGAGACCGAGTCAGACTTGAGCGCATCGCCGAAAAAAGCGGAACCCACAGCCCACCAGCGGCCTTTGCCATCCTTCGCATCGCGCAGCTCATCCAATCGCAAAGGCAGGCGCGAGCCTTTTCGAAATGAGACACCTAGACGAGAACCGCCATGCAAACCCAATACGTATCCTTAACTGCTACGGTTGGGGAAGCGCAACCTCCAACATTTCATCAGCACTATTCTTCTTCATTTTTGGGTAGCATCTTAACGCCACTATTTCGAGCACCCATCTTTTAAAGCCATTACACTGAATCAGGAACAGATAAGTCAAATGTCTGCAAAAACTTTTAGAGTAGGTGCTTGTTCGGCACTAATGCAGTTTCAATCGCAACCAACGTCACGTATATGTGCCAAACCGATTTCCTGAAGCCCGCCCTTGGCATATTTACCTTAAAGGAGCCAATATTCATCCCTTCTTGAAAATCGCAATGGAAGATCCAAATAACTCACCTTTATTCCAACTCTTCATCATCTTGACAAAATGATCAGCGCTAAATAGTGCTGGCTCCTTCGAATGCTTAGACGACAAATTTGCCACTATGCCCTCTAGTTCTGCACTGAAAAGGAGGAAAAAAGGGACATCATGCAGCCGTTTTTTTCCCGATACATCATGAGTTGGATTACTTTTTTTTCGAAACGAGCAAAAGTTGCTGTGCCGGCGAAATATGAATGTCTTCTGCTTGACGCATTTGTGCCCCCACCCCCCACTTCCAAAAAAAACTCGAATCAAAAACTCACGTTTTTTCGAAATCTGATGGATCTAGCGTGGCCAACGTCGCCTTAACAGCATTCACCAACTGACTACACCGCTCATGCAGTTCCCTCCGCAACACCGAACTCACCGCTATAAGAAACGAAGAACACTTAAAGCGCTGCTACAGAAGGAGGAAAATCAGTCGGCACAAGACACGCACGTTTAACCATCTGGTGAGCAATTTGCAGACCCAATAAATCACCCGACTTAGTGAACTCCTCCACACAGTCCATGATAAGGTCCCCAGTGAGTCCCTAGAAGATTCCGAAAGGAAATATGAAGGAAGGGGATACGCATAGAGAAGTTAGAGAAAGAGGATTCACCCACACCAAACCGATAGAGGTAGGCGATAAAGAGGCAGCGTGAAGCCAGAGCTCCACCTGAATCTTGGAGAGAGTCCAAGGTGACTACAGTAGGTAGTCTGGAGGAGACAAAGAATTCGGCAAAATGCACCACCAAACGCGAGTCCTGACCACTGTGATCGAGACGTGCCTGAGTGCTGGTGAAACATGCCGCCAGTTCCTGCTGCAGCCATCCAACTGACTGGTCTCTATTCAGAGGAAACGACTAGACAGAAGAAAAGGTTGGTAATGACCAAAGAATATCTATTCTTGGCAATACAGCTAAGGCACTTGAACTCGTGCAAAGGACTAAACTAGTATTCAAGGCAATGAGTCGGCTTACTAATAACATTAAAGGGCTGTCACAGATCTAAGTAGTAATATCGGTACTGACGCTGATACGATGATCAGAAACACGAACAAAATAGAGGTACTTGAAGCTCAAACATTCCACAACCGAGCTTAAACAATGCCATCGGTAATAGCGATGTAGCAGAGCGATGAACGGCCAGTAGGCAATGCCAGCTTCAAAACACATTGGCAAAGAAATATATGCATCATTTGAACCAAACAGCAAGGTTTTGAATGATTATTGAAATAAATTCAAAGAGTTCAAAGAATTGAGGATATCCCAAGTAGAACAGTTAGATCATAGCAAACCAAGTGATCACGAAAGGAGCGCAATAGCGTTAGCGATTTAAGTATAAATTAGAAAAACTGTATGACTGATAATAATGACGAAGTTGAACGATACGTGATAAAGTGACTTCTAAGTATAAGCGACACTAGTTTTTAGAACGTTGCCGGTGAAGCAAATGCTGTCTTAAAATTGGGCGATAGGATCTTTGATCTAGTACTGGGCGATAGGATCTTTGAACTAGTACTGGGCGAAATGAGCTCTGCCGTTAAGAAAGTAGACTTCAAAAGCAAAATCACAGCTAACCCAGTAGCCGTGAAAAGACCTTAACTACAATAGGAACATGGCCGAAGAGTTGGCTACTTGAAGAGTTCATGGCCTGTAACTGAACTTAGAAGAGACATCATCGATAGGACAATTTTTTGAGTGAGACTTCCAGGCTTTTCGAACACTGGTTCCCGAAAAAATAGGAGGCAAATGCTTTTTAAAATAGAACAATAAGGTTTCGAGCTAATGATAAGCACAATGAATCGAGGGGTTAATAAGGTTTTATATAAGTGGAACTGTCAATATCTTATCGTCATGAAAAGACTATGAACACACTAAAATATAAACCAGCTTTAAACATTGCAAACAAGTCGTAACGCACTCCGAGTAAAATATCAATCTCCTCGATGAGAACCCGCCGAACAGTTGCACATGGTCGATCAGAAAAGAGGTCCGCAAGTTCAGAAATAGTTTTCGTCATCTGAGCCTCCGACACACAATTCAGCAGACGTCGAATACTTCTTCGTAGCATAACAATAGTTTCCTCATCACCACTGGGCGTGATTTGTGCAATTTTATTTTCTTTTTCCTCGATTTTCGTGTCTTTCTTGAGTTTCGTACCACCATTAATGTCCACTATTTCGTTCACTTCTTTATCTTCACCTCCAGCCTTCCCAAAGTCAAAGACTTTTTCTTCGGGTTCGATGGGTGCATCAGCCTCCGTAGAACCATCCGAATCATCCACATCTTGCCCGTATATATCCCTTGATTCTTCTAAAGAAAAAAAAAATTGTCAAAACACAACACATACTCCTTCTTAGTTTTGTTCTCGGTTCGCCCAAAATCCCGCTTCCGAGCACTTCTTTAGCGGGACTGCTGTTGTGCTTCTCAAAGTCAAGCAAATCTAGAAATAAAGCAACAGAAAATGTTTAACTGTACAATCAAGACCGCTGTCTCTCATCCAAGCCGGCTGTTTTTCAACCCCCGATTTTCGAGGCTTACGACGATTTAGACCAAGTTTTTTTGTAAGTCTTTTAATTGTTTTGTCCTCTTTTATATTATCCTCAAGAAGTTGCTTTCGTCTCTGTTCTAAATATGCCTTTCTGGCCTTCATAGTTTTCTTCAAAGTCCTTAAAACAACAAATTCGCAGTTAGTTATAGCAAGATGAGAACCACAAATAAGGCATTAAACAATGAACGGAAATTAGCCATTTACCTGAGACTTCGTGAGTTTAAAGAAGACGAATTCTAATAACAGAACCTAAACACTACAATACCAATTAGGGTTCTGAGTTTTCCTAGTATACCAAAACACAAGCAAGCGATTCAAAGCATAATGCAACGACAAACTTGAGTAAGGAGCAGTGACAATCACTTATTTAAGAATGTTGAAGCTCAAAGTGACTGCCCTTACAATAACACATGGAAGAGTATACATGGAGGGAAGGAGAGCGACAGCTGCATAATATGTCGAAAAAAAGTAAAGAATATATCAGCAATTGAACAATCTTAGGAGACTTGAACATCTCGGCCCGGTGAGTCATCAAGGTACTCAATATAAATAGGATCCGTACAGCTAGAGATAAAGATGCAATTATCACGGCGAACCAACCATTCAGAACAGGCGAAGTAAAGTGTCCGACATAACAAGCAATTAAAAATATGTCTATATATAAACCACAAAGTAAGCCGTTTTGGCTCTCCGCAAAAAGTAAAACAAATTATTTTATCATTGTAAAATCTTACAAATGGGCAGCATTAATGCGGGATTCTGTTAATTTCTGAGAAGTATTATTAAGACTAAATTGCAACACCGTGTTTATACCGACAGTGTCTCGAAACACTAGTCCGCACTTCAAATGGCCCAGGAGCGCTCTTTAAGCCTGCAGTGTCTTAAGTTTTCACCGAAGTCCTAAGAAGTTAAAACAGTACAGATGGAAATATGCTAATTTGCTAAGCACTTTAGTTCGGGGCTACCATCATACCCCAAATTCCACTCTGCAGAGCAGAGGTACAACCCGCAGAGACTGTAGTGTCTGCATAGTTTAACGCACGGTTGAACAGAGTATCAAACCACCACGCAGCACTATTTCCTTCCTAAGGATTTTTCCAGCTCTCTCCTTGGTCAGCCTCCCTCATCAGCCGTCACAATGTTTTAAGTGTTCTAATAACCACGTTTTTAAACAGAGACGTCAGACATTGGATCGCCTTTCATCTGACAGTGCATATGATGCCAACGACAGTGATGCATCTCAGCATTCCACTGTCTCCTGCGTATTGTTCTGCCTGTGAACCGAGTGAGAAAGGAGTTCATTGACTTTATGTTGCTCAAGACTGGAGTGTATTTTACAATGGGAACATCTCTTTTGCCAGTCTTTGGTTGTGGTAAAACTGGTCTAAAGGCATAGTCACTCAGTGCAAAAATAGATTTAGAGTTAGTTCACTGGGTGAAGTTTTGTTTTCATTTCTTCTTGCTACTTCGTTCCCATTTCGGTGCAGTCCAGCCATCTGTCCGACTTCCATTCAACTGACAGGAACGTAGAAGGGGAACTGCTTGTTCGCGCATTCAACATCTGTGCACGGGTACTATAGCTTCAAAAAGGACTTCCCTGAATGGTTCAAGCCAGTCGTTAATAAAATTCCTGCAAAACACGGGATCACGCGTATTGCCGAAGGCGGATATCATTTTTAGCCCTTTTGGTAGGAGTAGTCTTTACAAATTCGCTAATCAACTCCAGATGCCCTTCTTCAGTGACACTAAGGTTTAGTATGCAGCCACTCGTACTCACAGCTCGCTCACTTGCCATTGCGACTAATGTAGCGTCTGGAGCCTTCCTCGAACCCATAATAGACTAAAGCAGTATAGAAGAACAAAATCACTAATGACTTACAGATGCGGGAGACCACTACCGTGCCCCGTAGAGTACTTGGCAGGGTTGCAGTACAGCCTAAGCTGAAGTGCCTTCGTATTACAACAAATAGTTAAATAAAGTGTTTAATCATTTCACACATAACTCACCTCCAAAGCACACCTTGGCCGAAAACGAAATGGGCAACGTGTTAAACCACCGATCGTATCGACACCCGCATAAGAAAGCAAACTAGAGGCTGCTGATTTGTACCCACACCTTTGAATGATCGTGCGAATACTGAGCAATACAATAGTACATCAGGACAGTATATATTCGTAATAGAAAAGTGTTACAAAGAAAATAAAATGAGTTCAAAGAAGGAGAGAAATCATAAAGGCGCCATACAGTTACATGGAATGTTTGTGTACCCTACGGCGCTCAGAACCACGCCGAACCATTCACAGCCGATTCATCCACCCCACCAATCGTGGTGTAGAGAGTCCATCCCACTGCTCCCACATCCGCGCGGAAATCACCGTCCACAGCATTCTCCACATTGTGCCCTAATTTCTTCAACTCTTCACCCACAGCGGAGTTGAAACCAGGCTCGAGAAGAACGTGGAACTCGTCCCCGCCATTGCTGGTGTGTTGCAGGCGCAGAACAAAGCGCTTCAAATTAAGAGAGTCGTTGAGGGGCAAGCAACCTCCTACAGCAGGCGTGTAGGTCGCCGTTGTCTCTTCAGCAGACGGTAGTTCGTTACCGCCTTCACCACTACTCAGGCCATACCCGTCACCCGTGCATGCCACGTTGGATAGGTAGAGGAAGGATGAGGTGAGGACCTAGAGACAATCAATGACCTCTGGACGGCTGGAATATTTCAACTGATATCATGGACACTAAATAGTTGAGGAGAATTTCGTCCATCCTACTTCACTAGGAAACCCCATGCTCCAAGGAGAAAAAAAAAAACTGGTGGCAACGACGAAGAACACAGTCGAACAACATTAAATCAAATAAGTACAAACACAAATCGTTTCAGAAGAAGACTAGCTTATACGAAAGTGTTATAAAAGATGAACGACCCGTCCAACTAGTAAGTCCGTGTAGATTGGTAGTATAATAGCTGCGATTCTACACAAGTAACGCACACAATCTCACCTGAGAGAGTCCAATCATGCCCTGAATGCCCCCAGAACTGGCCACCACAAAACGGTGGCCGCATTTCTGCTGAGCAGTCTCAAAGAAGACCGGACTGAACGGCAGCAAGGGTCGGTGGCCGGGTGCACGACTGTTGACGCCTCCCTGCCCCACTGATGAGAAAAGACGCTGGGCAGAATTGAGGAGGATACCTGTTCCTGAAACAACTATACCCGAGCCAAAAGTTCCTCCCAGGGTAAGCGATGCCGCACTGATCAACATGTCCGACTCAACGGAGAGGACGAAGGTGTTCGTGTCCTGAGCGGTCTACGAAGCAACAAATAAGGTGCCTTGAAGGCAAAGTTAAAGCACCTATTACATAAGGTAGAAAGTTGATTAATAAATCTCGAGAAGAGTGTCCAGCCAGTGAACATGGCCTATCACCAATACGGCGTTGGGCATTACTATGAAAATGAGTCCGGGATACCACTGGGAAAGGCACCCAACGTAATGAGGGGATCCAGCCAAGTGATAGCCCTACATTCATCGTACCAAGAAAAGGTTAAAATAAATAACATGGATATTTGAGAACAAAAACAAAAGGCCAGACTTCCGGCTCAATAAAAAAATGAGCTCTGATCACAAATGTGCGAAAACACTGGGCTTATAAGTGACAAAGCCAAAATACCCACAATAGGCGGAAAAGTGGCCAGAGGACCTATCGAAGGCTTGAGGAAAAGCGCTTATCGCCAGCAAAGCAGCGAATATTGGGCTGAAAATGACAGCGCCGGAATAACGAGTTTCAAAAGATGCCAACTACATGTATTATGCTTGATGAAGAACTGCTGAAAGAACCACTGAAAATGGCTTGAAGGATTCTGCGTCAAAGAACAGTCTGTGTCGTCTACACGACGTCGAGCATAACACCTCTAAAACAACCCCAGGTTACACAAGGGCTAAAAGAAGGATTAATTAACGATCAACAAATGGGTGAAAAGCTATCCGGCTGAGATTATGTACTCCCTACAAAGCATCAAAGTTCACTTTGCCACCTCACGGTAACAGTGACTTCGTAAACAGTAGAACGGATTAAAATATTCACTGTGGCAGCTAAATGTTCCGCTGAAACTTGGTTAGGAAAGCTGTGCTTAAACGCGCCGTGTGTGTCGCCAACAAAGCGCTGAGAATCGCGCCTCAAAGCGGACTTTGGCAATCGTCATGTCATAGCAACGGCTCCATAAGTGCCAAAGAGTATAAGAACATCAAGGAACGGCTGAAATATGGTTGGGAGGCCTCTGACTTAACGAAGTGTGCTGCCCACAGCGCTGAACCTCCTTATGCAAATGATCTTTAAGCACTACCTTGTGACAACGCTAGCCCCATGAACGCCAGAGACGATCCAAATATTTACTTTAAATGCTAAGAAATTACTGAAAAAATGTCAGAATCTCATCTATAAATAGTCAAAAATAGCTTAGAAGTCAAAATGAAGCCTTAAATATATAAAAATAGCAGTTTCATGGAGGTTTAAGAAAGGCAAACTATCGAACATGAGCAATAAAGAACCAGAAAATAGCGGCTGGAGAACTATTCCCGCACAGAAAATTGCATTTCAACTTAACGTCATCAAGCATTGCTTTAACAATATGCTCTGAGTAGTAAGGTGTGAGAGCTTCGATTTGACGATCATCCAAATAAGTTGTGCAATGTGGATGTCAAAGTAATACCAAAACCCCAGTGAGCACGGTTTAATTTAATGGAAAAAGAAGACATTTTATGGCTTTGATATGCTTAACCACATGGCTAGATATACACAAACGCAATTTTCCATTGAGAAGGTGAACTTACGAAAAGGATTGGATCTACACCACCATATTCCGAGGAGTCCACAAGACGATCATCTCTGACCATATTGGCCGCCTTTTTGCGACTTTCAATGCTCAAGATATTCTTCTCTTGATCGACGACTTTTTTACCTGTAAAAGAGCATCATTTCGTATCAGTGGTGCAAAAATGTACCGCTTTCGGTTAATAAAGTAGTTGTGGGCTTTCATTCAATCAAGGAAGGCAGAACTCAACAATTACTGCACAAATGCAAAACCAGTTATGCCAAAATCGAATTTGAGAGAATTTCAAGTGAACATGGCAGAGAAACCGAAATAAACCTCACGTCTGCAGTTAGAATTAGAAATGTTTCACTAGCAGAAATGTTAAGAGAAGGACACGTACCTGTAGTGGGATTATAGGGATCACCAAGAAGCGAGACCTGCTTAACACCAAGTTTAGTTAACTCAATAAGACGATGATAGATGAGAGCTAATTCGCTGGCTTCACCCCATGCCAATTTGCGCGCATTAAGCGGTCGCTGGTGGTTCAAAATGTCGAGATTCGCAAGCACAGTCGTGGTTAGGATTCCACCCGCGAAGGGAGAGGGAAAACTGCGGACAATGAACCCCGCCAAACTGAGCTACGATGAATAAGAAAAACAAGTGGTAAGAGATGATACAGCAATGTGAATTTGCACGTACTGTTTCGATACGTGGGGCATATCGGAGTTTAGTGATCGACCTTAGAATCACAAAGTGCAGAACGGAAAACCTGCCCTGGTGTCAGTAATTCAGTAACAAGCATAGATGTCCTAGTATGTAAGATGAGCTGGACACAGGTTAACTTATTTTTGACTAAAATTTGAAATATGCCTAATATAGGAAGAGCTGAAAGTGTTACAGTGACAGATAAATAGCAGTACAGAAGTGAATGGCAATCTCTGACGCTATCAAAAGGGACTTTAGCCAAAAAGACCCGCAAAGTTTTCCAGAAAGCATTCTAAAAACAACACGCTTACCGCCTAATTCTATTTATTCCGAAATCCTGGCATACAGCAACCTGAATGAGTCAATTTCCTGATAAAAAATATATTTAGTGGCTGACAAGTGGAAAAGGAGGACAAGCAGCACATGCAAATCTGTCATGACATTTAGTAATGATTATATACAAAGGGAAGAGGGATTAACAAGGTGCAATTTATCACTCTTTTTGATAAAGTAAATGGGTTTTGAACATAATGAGAACAGTCCTTAACTGACTGACCGGGGAAAAGTGGACAAGCAAATAGTGCAAACACACCCAAAGCACAACCTAATAATGTAAAAATGCCCATAAATTGAAAATGGAAAGATAAAAGCCACTCACCTCAATATAATTAGGCCTCTGCACTTGGTAGGCTCCTAGATTACTTTCCATCTGCCAGGAGACGTTGTGCTTCTGCAATTCAGCCACGATACTCTGTCCAATCGAGCCATTATAAAAGACCAGCGTTCCTTTAGTCGCCAGTTGACGCAAAGTGGCCTCCAGGACTGGTTGAGGGCCATAGCTGCCATTCTGCACGGACTTTAAGAAATGTTGAGCAAACGGAGCTAAGGAAGCGTCGGAAGCAACTTTCACCAAGTTTTTGAGCAAATCCGGATGTACCTGAAGTAAATGTAAGATCTTATTCCGTTTCAAAAAAGAGCTTGGCAATCGTTTTTCCTATGATATGAGGAGTAAAATACCCCTTCAGAAAGCAGAGATTAGTAAGAATGGACTTTATACTGCGAAGTTATGTCTGGTGACATCAAGAACCCTGTTGTCTCCGATATAAGACATGAGCAACCAAGAGCACACGTGGCAAAAAAAAAGAAACTTACGGGAAAACCATTATGTGCTACTTCGATCGCAGGATGGAAAAGCTCAGCCCAATACAGATACCCATGGGCATTGTGGAGAGCTTTGAGACCGGCAATGAGACCAGGAATGCTAACATCGTGTGCGACGTTCGAGTTGGCTTGATCTGTGGTGTTGGGAGAGGTGCACATAGCATCGAAAAGGTCATTACTGTCGGTGTCCCGTTTGTGCACCCAAAACGCACCACATCCCCCCAGACCTAAAGCAGTGTAAGCCAATTATAAATGGTAAGACTATTCGAGTTGACTCTTTTTAGATAGAATTTAAAGAGCATAATTGTTCGAAATATGATTGAAAATTATGGTATGAAGATAGCGCATAAGCATTAACATACGTATATGCAGGTACTGTCAAATAACAACTGCTTCGAAATCAAGACCCATAAACGGTTGCACTACAGCTCTCTGCGTTAGATCAAACTAAATATCAGGTGTTATAAGCAGAAGCAATCAACGAAGCCAACCAGTGTGAAATGTTAGATAAGGGCTACGTTTGTGGACTAATGGAGAATGGGCAGTAAAACCCGACTCACTGATGATATCGGGTCTGGTAACAGTGAGGCAAAGAACTATTGACACGAGCGCATCAACCGCATTCCCGCCACGACGCATCATTATTTGCTTTCCAGCTTTAGAACAAGGACCGAATTCGGACATGAGGAAGCCATGAGGAGTAACCTTTATGTAAATTCATTCGAAGCCCACTTACTTGTGGACGTCCAAAGAAAATTGTTATCAGTAGTGCAACAGATATTGCTGCTAGGCAAGCAGCTATACTGACATAAATGAGGCTCAACTGCTTTGACGTTGATGAGGGACCTCTACAAAACCACTTTTTGGTAGTGTCATTTGGCACATGATTGTGTGATTTATGAGTCCCAGAATGGGAAGGGGAATTACGGAGGTCACGAAGATTAGGAGGTGGAGGAGGAGAATCGACAAGAAACTTGCGATCACCTCTGTGTGCCATTAAAACGGCTGAAATTGTGCCCCGTTCGGCGACTTTGCAGTTGACGGAGCCAATCACATAATCGGCACAAACCTAGACATCAGACTTGACTGCTATACAATATTTTTGAGATAGCGAAGTAAAAATGGACAAATGATATGAAGTTATGGCTTCAGTTCAGTTTTGGTATCCTTGTGCAGCCAGTCATGACTAACTCCAGGTTGGGTCTATGTAAAGCAATAATGAAAGTATGAATCTCCTCACCAATCTTTCCCTCATTTTGGATAATACAATAATCTGATGACTCAGATTGCATGATTTTCACAGTTTCAGATTAGAATTTTAGACTAGAGCTGTGATGGCAATGCATTACCAACTACGTTAACGACATCTGGCAATCCGACCGATTGAATGTGAAATGAAGCAGCAATGTAGGACGTGGCTTGCAGATCTCCTCTTCCCTGGTCCTCATGCGCTTAGAACAGCCAGACTGATTCAATTTTATCATGTTTATTGGGATAAGTAAATGGGAAAAGCAAGTACAAGTTCAGGGGTTGTGAATACGGGTTGCAGAACGTTGACTCCTCAGTCACGAGGTTCAAATGTTATCCTCGCCTCCTCTCCGAGAGGAACATTAAAACAACATAAGTATTGCATAGTACCCTCGTCTTTTCATCACCGTCCCCGGTGCTATCACTTATGAACCTCTTCCAAAGCTGCCATCCGGTGGTTTCTTGTACTCTGTAAGGGCGTAAACCCCTTCTTCATGTCCAACCGGTGGTGCCCCTTTGTAGGGTCGCATCTTGTTGTAAGGAACAGTTACCGACTGAGTACGTAGTCGTGCGTCGCGCACGAGGTAGTTTGTAGGTGAGAGCTCTTTCGCCTCTCGAAGTGGGTCCTTCTTCCATAGGTGATGGAGCTTGCAGTGTATTCCAGGTGGGGTAACCGGCATGTAAATTTGCACTAGGTCTCCTTCTCAGTAGACGTTCGCTCGGCTGTGTCGATCATAGTATTTCTTCTACCTGATATAAGGTAGTCATATATGTTTGCGTGCGATGTTAAAAGTTTCTCTTATGGCTTCTTCTAGACGCAATATGTACTCTAGACCATTGTTGGCTGCTTCGTCGGTGTTTGTCAGGAAGATGTCGGAAGGCACTTTCATTTCAGCACCTGTGAGCATCTTGAATGGGGAAACGCCCGTTGACTTATAGACCGTAGCCCTGTACGCGAAAGAACACGTCCTAGGCTTAAGTCCCAGTCATCTAGTTGTGCGTCTTTAGTGAAGCCCTTTAGTAGTCCGATTAGAGTGCGATTCGTTCTTTCCACCTGCCCGTTGCCTTGTGGATGTTGTCTTTGAGACCTGGCAAGTCTTACATGGTTGAGTGAAGAGTCGGCTCTCAAAGTTAGGGCCCTGATCGCCATAAACGGATTCAGGCACTCCATGCTGGCAAATCCGTCGATTAAAGAAAACCGAAGCAACCGTTTCAGCGTCTTGTGACTTTATGGGTTCTGCTTCGGCCCCTTTTGTGAAGCAGTCTACAAAAACCAAAATATATTGGTTTCCTCCCTTGGTGAGCGGTAGAGGACTCATAATATCTATACCTACCCTTTCCTCTGGGAAACCGGTGGGCATGGGTTGCAAAGGAGCGACGGATGTGGGGTAAGGCCTTTTGAAGTTGCTGCAAGTGGTAAAGGTTCGGCAGAAGTCTAGTACGTCTGGAGTGAGCGAAGGAAACCCGCATCTTTGCTCGAGGCACCTAGCATATTTTTTTCACACACGTGACCGAGTTGCTCGTATAACTGAAGAACTGCTTGCACTAATGAGCCAGAAATTACGAGATGCTTAGGAGATTCGATGTCTTCTTGGTGCCACGAAACCTCATCCTCTCGAGAGAGTTTTAACCATTCTTGCCAGATCCGTCTGGTCGCCTTAATGGGCAACGTCACCCCTTCCACTGTCGGCTTATACAAGGATGCCAGGAACTTCTCGTATATCAGAGCCGTGTCAGGATCAGTACTCTACATATTTCTCCATTGCTGTCTGGTAGGGCCGCCCAAAAATGTGCTACGCACCGCATCGTCACCTGTTTCCGCTGCAGTCGGTCTGCGGGGCAGTGCGTTCACATTACCAAGCCCCTTTCCTTTTCTATACTGACCTGTAAAATCATATTGTTGCAGTTCTTCCTACCAGAGTGCAACTGAACGGTCGATCTCCTCCATTGTTTTTAACCGGGTGAGTGCCTGATGGTTAGTTCTAACAATGGACTTCCTCGATATCGGGCAATGTCTGAAGTGTCTAACCATTGAGTAGGCAACGCACAGCTTATGTTGAGTCTGGTACTTGCGTAGGCGACTACGTGTTCGCTTTCTTCCTTCCTTGTCCCTTAGTGAGAATACACCGCCCACGCCGCGTCGCTCGCATCTGTATCCAGTACGAACAGTGGAGTGCTCGATGCTCAAATCGGTGCGGAGCAAAGCATTTGTTTCAGTCCTTTAGATGCCTCATCATGCTCTTTCTCCTACTTGAAATACTTCGCCTGCTTTTCGGCCAAATAATGTAGCGGGGTGATCTTAGTAAAACCTTTAACGAAACGATGGTAGTAATTTGCCGAACCTAGGAAACTGTGGAGCTCTGTCTGGTTGGTTGGTGCAGGCCATGGCCTCACTTATTGTGCACGGTCTTTGGTAACTGCTAGCCTTTCCGACAAGACTGTATATCCCAGGAAGATGACCGAGAGTTGCAGGAAACGGCACTTCTTCAGGTTCAAGGTTAACTCTGCGTCTCATAGAGGATCCAGCACTAGTTTAAGGTTGGAGTTGTGCTCTCAAATATCTCTACCAAAAATGAGAATGTCATCGAGGCAAATTACGCAACGCTTTAAGAATAGGCCGATCAGAGCTGTTTGCATCAGGCGTTGGAAGGTGGCTGCTGCGTTACAGAGTCCAAAGGGTATCGTTTGGAATTCCCAAAGCCCGTTTGGCAATATAAAAGCTATCTTTTCTCGGTCTGCTTCTGCCACTTCCACTTGCTAATATCCCGTCTTCAAGTCTAGGATGGAGTCGTTAATGTGAGGTAAGGGAAAGGCATCCTTCAACTCCCTATAGTCAATGCATAACCGTAGACTACCATCATTCTTCTTTACTAGCGCGATTGGAGAGGCTCATGGCTACTTAGACGGCTTTATAACCTCGTCTCGAATCATCTCTTTAACCGGACGGTTTACTTCTTCTAACAGAGGTGGTGGAATACGTCTAGGTGGTTGCCAGATGGATCTAGCTTCGCCGGTAGCAATCGTATGCTCGACGATATATGTTCGTCCCAGTTTTGCACCTTGCCATGAGAAGATATTCGCACACTTAAGTAGGAGCTCACGGAGCTCTTTTCTCCCGTCATCAGAAATGTGGATCATTTGAGCACAAAGGTCATCTGGACTGTTCATGGGAATGGCTGCAGCTTCAAAAAGGGCGTTGCAAATGTCATCCGTCGATAGCCAAATCTCTGCGTTGGCCTTATTGGCACAGTGAGTGGAAAAGTTTCCTTCTGCAAAATTTAGGACGTCTTTGGTGTGGTGTAGGAAATTAGCACAAAGTATCACGTCCCAAGCAGGTTCTAGACATGTAGTGAATTTCACTGTCCAAGTTCCCTTCCATATGCAGACTTTTAATGACATCTCTCCATTAAGTAGCACCTCCCTTCCTTCTGCTGAACGCACTTTTGTAGAAGGGGAGAGGATCTTAACCCTGTTACAGAAGATAGGGAAGGCGTGGAGATTTACTACTGATCTAGCTGCGACAGAGCTGGGAAAACTGTAGGGACGTGCTCCAAGTTTATCAGGAATCCGCATATAAGAATGGGAGCCATTTGGAAGCAGGGGGAGGTACGATGCGAGGGTGTTGACTTTGACCAGTTTTAGAGCTTCTGTTAGGTCGTCACTCGAAGTTCCTTCGGCTTCTTGGTTGCGAGCTTTACCAGATGACTGAACGAGTTGGTCTTTAGGTCGCGGAGCTCCTCAACCATAGCGGGAGGTCAGGCTCTGTGTCTGAACTGAACCGTTATTTAGTTGGCGACCTTGCTTGGAGGACAGCCACTGAAAGCACGTTGCACCAGAAGTCGAAGTTTCTTAGCCTACTCTTCGTCATCCTTGTCAGCTTTTTGGAAACAGAGGAAGTAGTCTCTGGTGAGGGTTTGTTCTTCCCGATCAATGACGAGTTGAGCCAACGTATCGCAGCATTGATCAATGTCGGTATCGTGGGTGATGGCAGCATCGACTGCGGCCAAAAATAAATCGTGGGGGAGGGCGCAGAGGATTAAGGGTATTCTTTGGCACTAAGGATAGAGATGCAGGTTGAATCTAGCAGTTTTCATCCAGTTTTTGAAGTTCATGTTATCTCTGAAAGGGGTAAGGTTCGCTGGCACTGCCATCAGTGTAGGACGTGTCTCGCAGATCTCCTCTTCCCTGGCCCTTGTACTCTTAGAATAGCCGAGTTGATTCGGTTTCGCCATGTTTATTGGGAGAAGTGAATGAGGAGAGCAAGTATAAGTTCAGGAGGGTGTGGACACGGGACCTTTCTGCCGGTTGCAGTGCGTTGACTTCTCAGTCACGAGGTTGGAATCGTATGCCCGCCTCCTCCCCGAGGGGAAAACTAAATCAGCATAAGTATTACAGCTACAAGTGGGTACAGTTACCGATCCGCTCAGAGGCCACCTCTAGGAGAGTCATCCGTAGTTGGCCCTGAACATACACCCCCATCACGGAACTTACCGACGCGCAAGGTAACTGCACACCTCCACGTAGATGGGGAAAGCCAGATACCAACTCCTCGGCATCGACAAAAACCGAACCCCATGGATCACCTTACTCGTGACATCCACACAACCCCCATCCCAATCACTTTAGAGGAATCCCCCACTTCCTCTGGTGAGAACAGACCACAGCTGAACGGCCAAGCCTGGAGGGATACCAGTGCTGCGCATCTTCACACCCGCCCATCCACAAACAACTCAACTAGACTCAGTCGCATAGCTTCAATCCATTGAAGTACTTGCTCTGTAACATTTTTACGCACGAAGCACCGGAATCACCCTCGATTCGCGTCGTCAACATTCCCCTCATCGAGACATCGTTTGACAGAAGAAGGAAGATCCTCAAACCTAAAACCCTTCGGTAATTTCGAAGCCCTCAAACTGTTTCTCCTCCTTCGCACCATCTCCTCAAGTTCCCAAACTGCTTGCATTGGATCCTGCACCGGTTCTAAATGAAACATTCCCGATAAATAAGTTCACACATTTTAAATTTACCCGCTGCTGCCTGAAGACGTGCCTCCTCCTCCCTCGTCAAATGAGAGTACCGACAAGTCACTCCATACTGGCACGCGCCAGTTCGCTGAAACGTCGTGCAGAGTCGCTTGCATCGCTCCGCAGCTAGTACTTCTGTGGGATCTACAGGCCTCGATCAAGCCATCTTAGTACTACTGTGCAAACCTCTGTATGGATGCATATACTCCAGTCTCAATTGGACGTGGCGCGCCCCATTCAAGTGGTTCCGCCTGTTGACCAGGCTATCCGGAAAGCTCGTATCACAGTAGTCGCAGTAGTAACGCCGCCCCTAAAAACAGGACAACTAAGAACAAAAGCCGAAAGAGCAGCGACGACGGTAACAAAATTGGCGTCGACCTCATGCTCTGCTATATTTAACGCAAACCATATAGCGTAGGAGAAAGTAAGCGCAAGTCTTTTTGCTTGTGCATTCATGAAATAAACATTTACATAGAGACTAGGGGGACAGATTAGAAGAGGGGATGACAGCCTGTTCCGATGTCCAGCGATGGCAAAGAGTGGATTTTGACACCGTCTATGAGGTATCGCCGTTCCAGTGAGTTACGCATAAATGTGCTATTGGGAAGACAGGGTGGGGCAGCTCGTGTATGAATGTGTACATAGGTAGGAAGGGACACAAAACTTGTACATTGGGAAAACCAGACGATGCTGATGTTCGCACACCTGGTGATCACTCATTAGTTTCCCTGAAAATAGAGTAAAAGTGATTAGTATGCTAGCCAATCGATGAGACGCATCCAGCTGAACTAACTCACCAGGTTGATCAATTGCACGCGGTGGTAATGGGTGTATACTACAGTGTGCATAAATACATGCATATGTGAGCTCCAAGTCCTACACTTCCACTTTAGCAGTTTCACACGACGGGCGAGTGGTGCGCACATTGGAACGAATTGTTGACAGCGAACCAACAGTGCAAAGTTGTGAAACAAAACCACGAGCTAGTAACGAAGCTCCACTAGCTTATTTACTACCTTCACGACTTGGAGCTGACTACAAAATTAGCACATCTGATAATGATAGTGGATTACTTATAGAGATATGAGACCGCGTATCATATGTACGTCTCACATCTAAAAAATGTTAACATACTAGGTAATCACGAAACTGAAGCCGCTCGTGAGGTATGAAATGTCTAGAGCAAACCAAGCAGACCTAACCTAGTAGCTACCGAAAAACGAATAGTTCTAACGTGACTGGTATGTTAAATCACATGGCCTCAAATAAGTCGTGTAAAGGGGGGAATCTCTACCCTACAGGTGAGTCAATGACATTGGGGTCCGGTAGAAAACATGACTGAAGGCGACAATTTAGATAACAAGATAAAAATGAGCGCTTTATTACAAGTTCCGACAATATATCGACCAGTGGAAACGATTCTTCACATCGGAACCACGGAGATAGCCATGGCACTTTTTCTTCAGTAAGCAATCTACAATAAACTCACCTAGAAGGACTGGGGTCACGCGGTTTACCAACCCCGAAAATAGCTTTTGATCGTTCAGAAAGCTCACGTTCCTGGCTAAGTGCATTAACGGGAGTGGACCGCGGTTTAAGGGAAAGACGTGGACGATCGGCGGCATCGAAATTTGGGGGAGGTATATATCCGCCACCCGAACGGTTACTGAGTGGAGGTGTAGGATAGTCATCATGAAAACCAGCAACACCAGGCTGGACACGCGGGCGATAAGCTCCTGGACGTGGACGATTGCCAAATCCGTTACCGCCCACCCCACCCTGTCGACCACCGCCACGCACATTGCCTATTAGGAAACAAACAGATACGACATTCATAGAGCTAACATAGTGGAACATTAAGTGAACCAAAGAACAACCAGCTCTTCCGTTGAAATCACCACGACCGCGAGCACCACGGTTGCCTGTAAAATAGAAGCAATAAGTGTATTTTGAACACCAAAGAGAAAGTGCAGATGGAACTTACCGCCTCTTTCTGCATCATTTACGCGTATTTCTTGGCCGTTGACAATCTAGGTGGAGCAACTATTACAGCCAATATGTACAGACGTACTGTTTTGTCATATGACCGGGCTTTGTTGTAGGAGTCCTCGTCTCTAAGTTCCACATAGGCATAGCCTTTAAATTTATCTGTGTTGCTATCGTGTACCATAGTAATGCTTGCAATCTACGCGAGGGATTAAAGATAAAAGCAAGTGATAACGTGTACCTTGCATCCATCGAATATTTCCTCCAGGTGAGACTGCAGACAATTCTTGGGCAAATTGCCAACGTAGACGCGATATCTGGGTGTTTCATTAAGATTAAAGTTCCTAAAAAGCATAACCGACTGATAATGCTGAAGGACCCCATGAATTGACCAGCACACCCCAAAACACGCCTACCTGGCGGACATTGTTGTCTTAATAAACAGGCGCTCTTCAATCAGCTTATTAAAACATTCATGTGAACCACGATATATAAACAATGTTAAATGTTCCATACTATCTTCACTTGCTTAATTTGCTTTATTCTTATTTTTGCAAGATACTTTGCACTAATTTTTGAGCACTTTGCAAGTTTTTTTGTACAAATAGGCGGTTCAGATACTTAAGTTGGTTGCCTTGATAACTGTCAGCTTTCTTAAAAATTTCTTTACCGCAGATCTCACACCTAAGATTTCTAGCGACTTATGGCAGATGTACATTTCCTGATTTCTCGAATAACTGTTCGGGCCAGCTAATTGCGATAGTTTATTACTGCCAACACTTTTATGCTTTTGCGGTAGGTTATCTTCCTGGTGGTGTAAAGCCTTGTGTTAAAATCCCACCTATTCATTTTGATCACGTATTTTTTCCGCGACCCATTAAATTGATTCGATACGGTATTCAAAGGGGAATCACGGGCGTCACCTGCTTTAAGTTAGATAGACTTAAAGCTAGATAGATTCAAGGCGTGCCCTTATTTTGAGATCAACTAAAAAATGTTTAACTCATCAATTAATCACTGGGCGAAAAGCGTACGGAATAGAGCAACGTGAAGTAGGGAAATCATGGCATATTTTGCGCATATCGATAATTATAATAAATGGGTGAATCATATCCATGATATTAGACTTTCATTATGTTGGGTTAGAAGCCTCGTATGCCAATGCAGCGGCGGTGGAGCAGTAAGGAGGGGTGGGTTAGTTAAGTTGAGCGGCAAAGAGCAATTCAGACAACACCAATAGCAAGAAGAAACAAAGAGCAGATAAGCAAATGCCAATTGCTCTCATCTATTTAAGGGCTAATTAGTTCAACCATTTTACTAATAATGCTTTTGGATTTTACTATATTGGCATTTCGCGAAGGTTGTATCAGAAATATGCCGATTCCTCTTAATCATCCACCAGCACGTTATTGATCCAAGTCCCCCAAAAAATTCATATTTGAAATAAGGATTCACCAGGACTTGAAGCTATTGTTCATCCCTGATATCAGAAAATGAATGAATAAGTGAATACAACTATTCACGATGGTCAAAGATCAAATATACATGCAGTAAAGGGCATTAGCGGGGTGTGTCCGCAGCAGAGGGATTGGAGCTTCACAACGAAAGACCAGAGTTTAAAATCGACTGAATGCCAACTTCGGTTCCTGGCGAAGGTACCGAGGAGTGCATTCCAGCTTAATACACAGCAGGCCTGTCACCAGCACGATAGACTGCTGTCCTCTTCGCAGTCACGTAGTTTCTCGTCCTCGTGTGCTCCCCCTCATGCTCCGGATACGCCGATCTCTGAAGCAGAAATGCACTTTAATTCTACTAGCTTTAATACTTTATTACTTATTGTTAATAAGTCAAAATATTATGTTTTGATTTGCAGTAAGGATGCTTTCTGTCCCGTCTTCAATCATGATCGAAAATCTAAAGTACGGCTTATCAGCAGATGCGTTTCACTACACTAAAACTGTCGTTTAGAAATATTAACCATTTTACCACAAGCTATTTACCAGTGGACTGGTATTGTGTTGAAAGTTTCAGCCTTGGCCACAAGTAACATCAGAATTGGTAAGTAACAGAGGACTGATCAACAGTTGTCTTAGAATGTTTAAATTGGACACGGAGTGATTACATACCAGTTGGGGTGAAAGACAATCATCCGGAAAAAAAACATTGCTACTACACTGCCTCTTCCACTGCCATAATGGAGCCGTGGCCTCTTGGTTACGCCAACAGCGTTCCTACCCTTCCATAACCCAACAATAAACCTTCTGTCATGCTAGTGTGCCTTGTTTCGGCTTCCAGGGTGGCTAAAAACGCTGCAACGCACAGAGTGAGTGCAGAGCGGACAGCTTTGCCTGGCTCCAAGGCTGTAGTCGGGAGGATTACGCGGACTGATGTAGAAGGCAGCTTGAGGCGGTCCGGGTGTCTTTTCGCGCCGCGACACCGACTGCGGCGACACCGATACGCTCCACTGTGGTGCGTGCCCCGCCCTCAATTCGACCTGCATTCGCTCCACTGCCTCGTCTCCCGTCTCGTAGGCAGGAAAACGTTGTCTTAGTCTCTGATGCTTCTGCTGCTCCTCCTGCGGATGATAATGGTGATAATGCTGCCGCTGCTGCTGTTGGTAATAACGATAATTATGTTGGCGCTGGTGGGGGCTGTAGAAGACCTCTCTGGAGTAGTCAGCCATCGCATCAGGAGCGTGTCCTTGAGCCATCTAGTGAAACAAAACAGGGGTATAAAAAATAGCCCAACGTTATTTCGATCCCTTTAAAAAGGAGCCAGAGCGGCTGATTTTGCCTGGGCATCCAATTTCCTTGTGACAGGATTAATAGTGCCAAAATAGCAACAACTCAGTTGATAGGAGCGCCAGTTAACCAAAAGATTTATTACGTAACTTGTCCCACTAAAGTAGTCCAGAAACTAATGGACAAACAAAAGGGTCTTTTCAGATGAATAACCAATATCAAAGTGGTATATGAAGAAGAAAATAGATAGAGACGGTAGTTGGAACTAAAATCTTGATGAGGTTTCCAATTTTACCTAAGAATTTGCGCCATTGTAATACAACGTTCTAGCAGAATATCGCGTTCACGTTTTGATGTACCTACCATAGGCAGGTTAATGCTCGCCAGCTGTCAAAGATAATTGTGTAAAAGTCCAAGTTTTCTGTTAACAAGTATGAAAAACACTTCGTTGCTATAACAGCAATTTCGCGCAATTTTGGCCGATTGCAACTACGAGAAAGCTTTCAATAACGACTCGACAGTCAAAGAAGTAGTAGGAGAGGGAATATTTAGTGCTTTAGTACAAAATGTCATGCAAACTTTTCGTATAAAAAAGCACCAGAGGCAAGAACTCCTGTCACCTCTCCTATTGCGGATCAAAATATCGCCTTTTTTAATTTAAAAAGCTAACAAAGCTCACTGCATAGACTTATTTTAAAAAGTGTCAAGTGGGCTGCTGCATATGAGGAAGCTACTAATTTGGCAGTAAATGTGTTGCAAATGCCGCAGCAGGAGGACCGTTGCATTTTGACGCCATGTACCCAGTGCCAATTATGCGTATACGCATTCAAAATGGCTCATTTGACAGTCACGCTAGCGTCGAATAGCCCTATTTCGCGTGGGACAGAGGGTACGATTCAAATCAAGGTTCATCTCAAGGTCACAGAGTTGAAGGCAGCACAATTCTATAATTATTCAGTTAACTCTTGGTTTTGGTTTCACGGACACTTAAGGCTTCGCCACTGAGCTTCCACTAGGCCCTTCTGTCCGCCGTCACTGCACATTCTGTCCTAGCATTATGCCTTCATTCGACCTCAGAGAAGACTCGGGGCTCTACTGCAGTTTTAAAATTCTGTCTGTGCTTAATTCAAGCTTGAGAGAAATGAGATGGATGGTATACATCTTATTACAAAATCCATTTAAAATAAGCACTATTTTAGATGTCAAGAAATTCTAAGCCTTTTAAGGACCTCGTGCGGTCCAAATATTTCCTCCAGATGTCAACTACAACATTTACTTCGATCAGCTCCGTACGCAAACAAAAATATCAATCTTCGACAACAAATCACCGAAAGTGACAATAAAAAATTATCACTTTATACATCATAAGACTCTTCTGCCACATAACACGGTATAAAAGGCGGCTAGAATGCAGCAGAAGCTTGAAAAACGACTGACTGCACAGTCACTCGACAACAAGAAGGGAACCGAACTGAATGGAATCACGCCTGCAGCGAGGTTAGTCAGCCCCTTGTGCACCAAAAGATTGGTAATGACAAAATCTGATTTTCCCTTGGGCACCATCGTGGCCCAATTTTCTGTGGGATTTATTGCTGGCGCTTTTATCCCCTCCGCCCTTCGCTTACTTGGCAAAAGAGAGTAACTACCAACTGAAAAGAATGTAGTTTAAAGCTAGACTTAAAAGAGCTGGTAAAAAAGATGCACCAGGATGAAAATCTCACGCTATTGGTGGTCAAAGAGGACGAGGTTCCAATAAAAGTGGATGTCACAATGTCAGCAGGAAGAGGGGTGAAGGAGAGTGTTAAAATCTATTTTAGCACTACACACAATTGTTTACCGACAAACGCGCAGTTGAATTCCTTAAGAGAGTGGGCAGAATTACCAAGACATAGCAGCAAAATACATGATAGTGGTTAATTATTCATTCTCTAGCAAACTTAACGTTGACTGTAGTGGTTGAATCGTCAAAAGTGGAACTGAAACACATACGGTCGACTGATGACTCCGAAGTTCTGAATACCTCCACTCGGGAATAGTTATTTTCATGACAGCAAAAGCACAGTAAAGCCTACTCTTGCATCACAGCCAATATTTAGTACTTTCCACTTTCTGATTGAAATTGTTAGAGGTGAAAAGAAAACCAACAACCAAAATTTGGGTGTTCCACTGTTCTGATGTGAGACCAATTTTCACTATTAATCACTTCAACTACGACCCGAAGACTGAAAAGTGCAGTTATCCGCACATTAGGATCACCACACATCTGCGTTTCGGAGTTCCAACCCCAACCACGATTTAGTGCGACTGGGTGTGATGAAGTGATCAAGGA
The DNA here is from genome assembly GCF_000524195.1 of Echinococcus granulosus. Lineage (NCBI taxonomy): Eukaryota > Metazoa > Platyhelminthes > Cestoda > Cyclophyllidea > Taeniidae > Echinococcus > Echinococcus granulosus. The sequence goes on along the minus strand of NW_020170421.1, from coordinate 180,765 downwards.
CGCAAGTTCTAAGGGCGTGATTTCGAACTCGGATTTGAAAATCTGGGTATTACCTATGTGTAATGCTGGTAAAGAATGTTAACGGAGCAAAAGTGAAGAGAAGAAATATGGAGGGAGAATCAAAGCGCCTAAGACAGAGGTACTGCGTAGATTGATGCATAACGTCAAGGCAGTGAGTCACCCACCAGAGTGGCTCCACAGAAAAATTTACAGTAAAAACAACATTTGATAAGGCAGTTTGACACTTTTTTCAGCCAATGCTTTTTCATCATCAAATATAGCAGCTGTAGGTGTAAAAATAAACGCCTTAGGCGAGGTTTATGTGGATAGTAGGGGTCCTTCAAATCCTACTTTATTTATTCTGCGTTTGGTAGGACTTACGCCCTCAGTCTTGTGCAATTACAATGGGAACTAAACACCAAACTGGCAGAATCCCACGACAAATAATAGTTCCTACGCAAAGACAAAGTGTATTGTTGCAATTTATGATGGAGGTGGAGGAAATTGTGCTTTGTTTTATGGATGGATTACTAGTTGCACCAGGCAAATGCCTAAAATATTCTACGAAGTAGGGCTGAAATGGAGACAAAACATGCTAATTCCACACACAAAGAAACACTCCTTTCCTCGACCAAAGGGGGACAGTATTAATCATAAATAAGCTGATAAAATGCAACATCTTTATTAAACATTAGACAACTGTAATCCATACTTATTTCGATTCCTATCGTAATTTACATCGCTTTTCATTAGGTATTTAACCGCTCTGGAAGCTGTAGTCAATATAGTGCTTTCATAACTTGTTTATTTCTTTGTTTGGGTTTAGAGAGCACTTAAGGCTCCGCCTCTGTACTTCCACTGGGCTGCATGGCATTCGAACCATGTCAATAGCTCCCCAGCCCTTCTGTAGTTCGACAATACATATTCTGTCCTAAGATTATACCTTCTTTCGTCTTCGGGAAAGGGTCAGAACAGGAATGGAACTCGATCTCAAAGGAGAGCTATCTTGATCTCAATTCCTGAATGCAAAATCTGTGAGGACCCCTTACAGAAGGACTAAAATGACGTCTATCTTCGGCAACTGCCCCAGTCCGGTGATCTACAGGAATGCTACTGACACCTAAAGCGCCAATAGCCGTGAACTATTTGGAAAAATTCGTTATGGAAGTGTCTACCGTACCTGTATGAAAATGTCAACGAAGTAAACGCGCGATGCCTCCTCTACTACCTGGCTAGAATCCAGGTAGATAGGTGTGACTGGACAGCATTAAAGTGAGAACATGATGGCAAGAGAAATCTCATCTTAACAAAACTATTCTTAACCCCATCCTTTATTAAATGACGGTTAAGGCCAGGGTTCTTGCAACTAGTGATGGACATTCGTGACGGCCAGCACATTCTCATTTCCCTAATGCAATTTTCAAACAGGACGCGACTCCAGATGCAATGGAATTGGTGTGAGGAAGCAGTGACATCGCACTTAGATATCTTCTCATTTTCATGCAAATTCGGTGATTGGTGGGGTTAGTTCGTGGGTATTTTCCTACGATAGAATGGCCGGCGCGAGAGGTTGACAGAGGGAGGGTCGGAGACAACACTCAAAAGTAGAGGAGGTTATGCAATACTTTGATTATTTGTTTAACTCTTCACTTTGGCTACACGGGCATTTAAGGCTCTGTCTTTGTGTTTCCACTGAGCGGCATGCCCTCTGAACCATGCCGGTAGACCCACAATCCTTCTGTACGCCGGTAATGCATGTCATGCCTTCGTATTACGGCTTTTTTCCCCCATTAGAAAAGTCTCGGGGTGCTACAGCCGCAGTGTTTCGTCACGGCATCAAATCAATTAAAGGAAATTTTTAGCTATTTGGTAAACGGAAACTTTCATGCGATAGCTATTCAAAGGTGGAAATAACAAAGGCTCTAGTCAGTTAACAAATTACTGACATCCTATGGTTCAGAGGAACGGTGTTGGCAATTGAATACATCCATGTGGAAATTTCCACCAGACGACATATTTGTGCACGGGTGATGGAAGCGTTTGAAAGACTGTGTGTTGAAGAGGTAAAGGACGATAATTAAAGGATCATGGAATGCCAAGGGTGATGTTTGTTTCAAAGAAATTGCGATAGTCTAAGTTGAGTCACTCAATCTACCTGGATCAAGGCAATAATGAACAATGGAAACAACTAACTTGAAAAATCCTTTACTTGAAATCAAATAATATAAAGTGCGAAATGGAAAATGCATCTCGTACTGCCGATATCTATTGGAAAGGAAATTTGACATGCTTTGTGTTGGAACTTTTTCTGAAGTTTATGATGCTGGTAGTCAACTAGGTGCACATATTTTGCGTCTGCTTTCTCTTTTCCGTTCCAAAGGACTATGTTCTGTAAACAAAAGCGAAGTTCAGGTTCACAAAGCTTCGCAAGCAGAGGCATTAATTATCTTGGCGCAGTTATCGCAAAATCCCGTTTGAATTAGATTTTCCATTAAAAAGGAAAGAAAATGCATTGTTGGGAGGGCGCTCCACACGCAGGGCACATGGTTACCTAGTGAGCAGATGGCTAGAGCATTAACTAGAATTAGGAAGCCTGGGGGTTCCCTACTCACGTTCAAGTGCTACGAGTGCAGTAAAAATATCCCTGATCTCAGATTTATCCGCAAAGATGCTTTCAGAGAAAATCGGCTACCACGACAATGCCCAAACAACTTTGTTCTAATTTAACACCAATCACCACTAGATTTTAAAGATTACATCTGTAACATCCCAAAAAAACAAGGCTATAATTATTATCGGGAGAAGGAAAAATTTGACCAATCTTTTCGTGACAGAACGCAGATGGGTGCCACTCTTACTGAAAGTATTAACCTCAATACTAAGAAGGTGATTTTGTGTAAAAATATTTGTAACGAAGTAGCACTAACGTAAGCATACACATTTTTATTGGAGATGGTTACAGACTATCCTATCTTAGCCTGGCAAGTAGTCTGTAGAAGGGTCGCCAAAAGGTAAACCTGTTACAGATCTGTATTGCACTCAAGAAGTGCCGCATACATTCGAAATAACTAAGTAAATTTTGGGGGTATATATATAGCCAAATCATGTTTCGTCGTCATATGCTCAGCTTTGCAAACCTTTTCAGCCATCTGCTATTCGGGTCTCACGTTGGCGGAAAGGATCCCTGCTGATGTTATCGATGCTACTCTTGCCTCATAACTTCCACAGTGATGGCGCTAGCGCCACATTTCAATGGGTGAAGGAGTCTACGCCGCGCTGAGAATAGCATTTTCACTTTCGGGCATTTCTTTAAAATATTTTCGAAGTTTATCGAGAAATGATGAAGGAAACCACATTTATATGTCGCAAAAAATTCGGGGAAACCTTAACTTGTTGTTATTGGGCATAAAGATTTAAAATGACCGTTAAATTTTTGACTGAAGCAATTGAAATTTACATGGCAGCATTGAAGTGATCGGAAACAATACGTACACCAAAACCCAGGATTTGCTAAATGTTGCATCATTAAAGATGTTGAAATGAACCCTCAGTTGAGTATGAAGATGGAGAGTAGCATACTCCATTAGTTATATCTTCCTTAACGAAGAGGTTTCATACATTCCATTCGCTGTTAAATTTAACCAAGAAATTAGGTCCTGTTAACGATTCGTGGCATAAACAGCAGTTTCCGCTGAACATAAATGAGTGGAATGGCAAAATTCATGGACCATTAACAAAATGTGGTTTACGCAAGTACTAAAGGTAGAACGTTTCCACAGAACAGTTAAAATATAGAAAATTTGCACGCAAGCCACACCACTTTGAAGCTCTGGTAGGAGAAACTAACTTCCACATGCCTTGAACACTATCGGTGGTTCTGAACTTTGCCGACAGGCTTCAGAGAGGACAATCGTCCCTCGTCTAGACTGCACCTGCCGGTAGTTAGTCTGCGATTCGCTCAGCCAATTGCCCATCTCATAGACGCCCCGACTGGCCGACACCCTCAACGGCGGATGCACACGACTCACAACCTTCGACTTTTGGTCGATCAAATGGGAAGGTATCTGGCAATGTGGGCCACCATGCTGCTCCCGCTGCCTCGACGTGCTTGAAGTCGACAGGGTGGAGGAGATTGTGGTCCTCCCTGTTGAGTCGAAGCGCTCGATCGCTGTTGGCTGAAGGATTTACAAACACTCATTTATTGGCTTTTTGATTTTGTTTGCAGACTGTTTGGACTACAGACAGAGCAAAGCTTGTTTTGAAACCTTTCTGATGAAACAGACTAACGTGATATATCGGCACTAACAGCTGGAACAACTTAGGGATTTTGGCTATTCGGCTAATAATCCCTCGGTTGCAAATTCGTAGGAATAGAAATAAGGAGTTCAACATAATTTAAGCTGTATCTCAACAAAATATATTTGATGATGCCTGAAACAGTTTAGAATAATTGTAAAATTATCGTAAATTTTACTCATTTAAGTTGAATGACGTGAATTTCAGGAAGTCCTTACAAAACCGTTGCAGTATTCAAATGGATAAAAACAATTTGTCAACGTCGTAGACAGCAAAAAATCGTTGCTTCATCTAGATTTATAGTAAAAGAAAGAGGATAAGGGCGATCCGAAAAACTTATTCGCAAAATTTATTTGGAAAAAATGCAAAGTAATTTGGTCTTAAGGCCTTGAGATGGAAGAAGATGGCAGAGTTAATTATTCAATTGAGTGGAAATGTATATTAGGCAATTCCTTTATCTCCCGTACATTTACTGTTTTGTACTGAATCCCACTGACAGCGGAAGAGGCCAACGAAGTTATGATATTTTAGTTTATTGAAAGTTCTATCTACATCCAGGAATATCAACATATTACTAGTGTTACATCGCCCGAATCTTAGCGCCCGAAAAACTGTTCTTGATGAATGGGATGAATTCTAACCAGATTTGCGCAATGCTTTTGTTGCATGAAAGATGCTTTGATGCGGTTCTATCAGTGCAAGAGACCAAATTTTGATTCTCAAAAAAAGTGATGAAATAAAGGTAATGAACTAGAACGCGGGTTATTTCGGAAATCACGAATTGCAACTAGTACGTAGAAGTGACTTGTGTTTATTTTGCAATGATTCAGTCGTTTGAAAAGTGTTTTAAAGTTGTGATTTTACCGCAAATCAAGAGTCTACGCACAGTGGACAAAAAGACCTCAAGATGCAACTTCATTTTCGCTATCCCATTTAAAATAAAAAGTCGTCTTCTCACGAACCTTATTGCATTTGATGAGTCAAAGAGGAACCGTGGCAATCGTTACAGTTGGTGAGATCGAAATGGTACATGTCAAGGCAACAACGAATAACCTAATAAAGCACAGCCTTACCCGCTTGAGAGATGGAGTAAGGGCAAAAGGAATTACTAATGAGCCAAGTGGGATAAAATAGTTACTATTAAAGACTACCAAGAGCATTTGATGGAATGACTGAATACGCTACTGCTCTAAAAGAGGAGATCTTGCTTTTCAATCTTATACAATTGGGACAATCATACCAATGGCCCATATCAAGCTTAAACTGGCTTGGGCATTTCCTCGCATTTATGGAAATTTCCTCAGTAATTAAAGGAGAGCATTTGGAATATTGTCAATTGTAACGTCGGCTTTAGTGCTGTCAATACTGTTCGATAAGATGTTGATTCAAAACCACCAAGTTCCTAGGTATTCAGTGATAGTCCAAATTGGGTTCTTTTTCAGCCAATCAGAGATAAATAATGTAGTCTTTAATAAGAATGAAATTGAGAGTGTCGATAGCAAGGCGTATCCGTCGGTGTTGGAAACTACCGACGAATCAGGAACTACCAGACAAGAAAATAAGAAAGCAGCTTAGCAAAAGAATAATAAGAATGAGGATCTACCGGTAGCCGCTTAAGCGACCAGGACTCATTCATTGAAACCGTCGTGGCGGAGAATTCCCGTGGGACCGCCGTAGCAGAGACTGCCGATCGTGGAGTGATTGATGAATCAGTTGGAAAGCTGCCAGGACTATGACAGGTTATGGATCGGGTGATCACTGTCAACGGACCTGCTGAGTGACCTGCTTTGCACTCCGGAATGCACTCCACGGGCAGTCGACCGGTCAAACGCTGCAAACAAAATTAAAATTTGAGGAAAGTATTTTTGCATTGCCCCATTTTAGGACTAAATGCAATCCTCTTTGGGTTTTACGGGAAGTTCCACCTACCAAGAACATTGTATCCAAAAAGCATGGGTGGGCGTGATCCGTGGTATCCAGTTTTCACTTAGTAGCTACTTTTAAGTATGATGCAGAAAAAGCGACCATGCAATTTCGCCGCTGTAGTCTATCTCCAGAGCAAAAGCGACTACTGTAGACCAAATATTTTAATGTTCTAGGATGACACCAACACTTACACGAAATGCGACTCAAAAGCACAAAAATGGAAATACCCTCAGACCATGGATATAAAAATTGAACCATCCCATAGGTAATGGCGTTGGTAACGTAAAGGTTTAATCGTAAATCAGAATGCCTAATAAATAGGCGTCCTAAAGGGGGACTTGTCCCTTTTAGCAGTCGTTTAAAATCTACTTCGGTGGTTACACACAGGTCCTGGATTGAATAAGTCTGACTGCATTGCCGAAACACTTTATTTGCATCTGCATTCGGTTAACGAAGCTCCTCCCTTAAGTCTGACTCCGATGAGTATGTGTGAAGATCATTGGATAAAAGACTGTGAAGAGAAGAAAGGGCTTCTTGAAAGTGCTCTAGAGATTATAAGGACAGATTTAGTGCGGCATTCTAGCAAGGTCATGTAGTGCTGTAGGTTGGAAAAATCCTTTTTTTCTTCAACCGGTGTCTCACTTAATCTTGTCGATTAAGGCAGGTTAAATTCTGGTTTAATACCGTGGTAGTGGATACTAGCAGAAAGGTGGGAACCTTTCAAATGACCTCTTGGACTCAATTGGTTCTCAGTCGTATTGTCGCTTTCTATCTAGGGTATTAAACTACGAATGTGGCCTCATTAGACGATGAGTGCTGTCATACATGTTGCTAAGATTACTTTGACGGTTTGCGATCAAAGGACGCAGTTATTGCCTCACTAAATGGGAAATTTTGTTCCTTCGATACATATTTATTGTATTAAGTCCCACAAAGTGTAGAAAAATAATCCTCTGTGGAGGGTGCCTGCGGCCCTAGAAAAAGGTTTTCATTCAGATTTCTAGAAGTTTCTATGTTTTGGTTTTTCACGAACAACCTAAAGACCGTCTCTCGTTCACTCCCTCCTAATTGGCTAAGGCCAGGTTTAAGCACACTTTCAATGCGTTAACACTTACATCAAAATTAAGGTCAATCTATTGCTGTAAACAAACGCGACTGCTCCGGCCGAGCGATGCAGGGCCAGACTCATTCTCCAGTATTCCCCACTAACAAGACTCCAGCCTCGTACACGTAGGTCGTGCCTTTGTGCTTACACGTCCACGTCAGTCAGCAGAGGCGTCTGTCGTGACGTCTTATCTACTACTTTTTTCGATTGATGATCTCGATAAGATCTAGGCGACTCGCAAACAACGAAACATCTGGTTTTAGCATTTGGTAATTCAGTCTCAAACATCTACAAAGCTATTCTTGTTTGGAAATTCGTTTAACCTGAGTGGTTTACCCCATCGGCTAGCCAGCTGTCTTCCCTACCCAGAAGATTTCTGCAAAGTGATGTGATGTTGCTGGAATGTTTAAGGCTTGACATCGATTTATCCACGAATTGACGCTTATACGTCGGGCATTTAGACTCGTCTGTACTTCTGAATAGGTTTCTCGGTAAAAAACTATTTTCTGATGCCCACTTTTCACATAATATTTCCCTTAAAAGACCATGTTAAAGATTACTAGGAAAAAAGGCTATACTTTCCAGCTAAAGATAGTACACTTGCGGTTATAAAGCTGAAATTTCACTTCAGAGTCAACGCGATCCCATGACTACTAACAGGAAGTTTTGTATCCACCAGTAATGTTGCCGAAGGGACTTCATAAAATCGCACCATTTGCCAATGATCGAAAACATTCGGCACCTCCAAAAGGCGTCTCAAAAAACAATTTGGAAAGAATTCTTGGACAAAACAAGGGTTTGGGATAACAGCCATGTATATATTTGTCGGGATGGTCGACACTCAAAATTAACAGCTGGGAAGCTCGGTAGTTGCGATTAAAAAGCCTACTAATCATTTTGTTTTGTTCGCTAAAGCTTAAAACCACTCCTCGTAGTAAAAGTGCCAAATTCTGGATTTTAAACCAGAAATACCTTCTTTCATCGCAAAATATACCGTCTTCGTACTTTTCACATTAAAAAGTGTACATTGGACACAAATAAATCACTTTATGATATTTAGAACCAAAGAAAACGACCAAGTAATGTCAAAGACAGAACCAGAATTATAACTTGAGGAGACTGAAGAATTCCAGCTTGGAAAATGTATTATTAAAGAAATTAAATAATGCAGGAATTTAATGTAGGTGATAGTTTTTGTGTTCAATTACTACCTCAGCCTAATCCGCTTTACGTACCTCCTCCTCGCGGCAAAGATCCGTGAGTTGTCGACTACTCTCCAAGATGAGCCACTTTAATTCAGCGGCCACTTCAAGTAGCTCTCTCTCCTCTCCCGCTGCCGCCGCTGTCGTTGCCACCCGTTGAGGCCTTGGCCCTCCACTCCTCAGCTCTTCTTGCACTCTCCCTTCTCCTTGTTGCTGCTGCTGTTTCTTCTTCGCCTCTGGCCGCTTCCAGAAGCCGAGGAATCGTACAGAGGATCCCTTCGAGGACACTATCGTCTCGCGTCTGGGTTCCTCAGTTTGAGCACGACTGTGCAGTTGTCGTCGATACGTCTCAGGGGGACGTGGGGGTGGGAGTAGGGGCAGTGGCAGTGGAGGGGGCGCTGAAAGTTTTCGAGTGTTACTCACTCCACCGAGAGCGTTCAGCTCGCTCATAGACAGTGAGGTGTCTAACAAGCGTTGACGGTCGGTTAGTCGCCATGAGTCAATCATCTCAGAGATTTCTGCGAAGGGAAAAAACATTGTTTTGTTTCAAACGTTGTACAATGAGGTGTTCATGACCGCCACCGTCTACAAATCACCTCCTCAACGAATTAATGTACAATATTCACGGCACTAAAAATGCAAGTTTTGGACAAAATAATATTATTTTCAAATCCATCCCAACGATTCTCAGAATGGTTATTCGTTGCGTTTTGAATCATACCTATTCGGTTGATAAATCAGTTCCTATATGAAGATGTCCTTTATAACCCACCGTTGCATCCAGGCACTAGGATAATAACATAATTTGGTAATCTTGGGTTTTATGTCATGTCTCAAGGATCACAAACGAATAAAAACACAAAAGATGTTGGCAAATAAAGTAACTCAGTAATTCACGACCCATACAGAGTTCAGATCGTCAAAGTAGCAAGTTCCAACCTTTCATGATGCATCAGTGCCGTTCTGTGGCACAAGGTTCTCACAAAATACGCCATCTTATGGATGTCATGCACAAAACTTTTTAGGTGGAACACTGTTTGAGGTAATTGAATCTTTTGTTAATACGCCTTTTTTTCCTACCTACGTCCTGAGAAAGGCCCGCTTTTTTCTAGTTGAACTCGTTCGACAAACTATTTTTGTCGAAGGTGTTTGTTGCTTCAGAGATCACATGTCACCACAAGTACATCAGCCTTAGGATGGACTATAGGCAGGCTAGGTTGTCCCAAAGCACGGATTTAATTCTTTAGATCTTTGTTTCTCTTTCGGTAGCAGCAATGTCCCACCCTAACTTTATTTTTGGATTTAAGTCATAATGAATAAAGCAGTAAGACATTGAAAATGGAAACTTCTGACGGGTATGTAATTAAAAGGTGTGAATATGACTGCTTTCAAAATCTCCATTATCTATATTCCAAGGAATTAGGATATTTTCCAGCTGAAAATTGTCTAGGTGAAATTAAACACCTACTTGTGAGGCGGTCTAAACAATGCGTCTACTAAATGACATTCGAAATAGGGGAGTCCTTACAAATGTTCCATTATTTTCACTAGGCAGTAGTATTTCACTTAGTTGGACTGTCAAATACTACAGATTTCACACCTGCAATCATCAGGTTCTGAGATGTGAGCCTAGGATTTGGAACATCAAGAATTTTGAGCTCCTTCGTCAATGGGGTCAAAGTGTATAAATGGTAGGATAGGTAAAATAACTTCATCTACAAGGCATAGTTGTACACAGATAAGAAGGGCAATTTCTTACAAAACTACTACGACGCTACTGTGAAGTCCTACCTGCACCTTATTTATCTGTTTTCCTAGTCCACAAATTTGTAGCCTCCTCATCATGTCGTCCGTAGATCCAGCATTCCAGTGCTTCTGTAATCATATCGCAGTCTACTAAATTCGGTTTGAATGGTTAAAATCCTTATGTTTCCAGCATGAAATACTTTAGTACTTTTCTGTTACCAACATTCATCCGCTAGGTCTCACCCGCGCTCTGATTTGAAGGTAAGATTAACCTTGAGTTGGGGACTACTATTTATGAATCGTCAAACGTCTCCAAACGCAAAACAACCATCAAGATTTTACGCTTGAGGTTTTATGCGAATCCCTAATGAGGTACGAGTTAAGTTTTTCTGTCAAAGCTGCATAGAAATGACCTGTAACAAAGTAGGTTTAAACATCGTAGCTCAAGCTACTTTATCCACTGACAAAAACTACTGCATTAAATCCAATTCGGATTTTGGCTTAACTTTTGGGAGCTAACTCAAACTGGACCAAATGACATAGGGACGCACTAACCTAGAAATCATTTCAATGGAAGAAAAAAGAAACAGATTTTCTCATGATTCCACATCGGCGAAAATGTCGGACCAAACTCAAAACCCCATCCCATGCGAGCTTCCACAGCCAGATATTAGAATTACCCTTCGTTAAAAAAAGCGATTGCTAGCCAAATCCCTTCAATTTCAAGAGCCGAAAAGGGTGCATAGAGCATGCCCAATTATGCCGACTGACGGAATAAAATCTTCTGGTGCTGAGTGAATAACATAATTCCATTTGTCCTATTTTGGATTTATAAAATGGTAGTCATCCAACCGATAAAAAACTTAGGTATGCGTTTTCATTGAGTGTCCGATTGAGCGGAAATAAAGCCGTTCAGTAGTTGAAGAGAGCCGACAGTGTGGTTCCGTTTTGGATTTGGTTCAACAAATTCAGCTTATATAAGCAATGATTTCATCATCAAAGCGGAAACTTCATATGGATCGCCATATCATCCTATGGCTTACTGTAGTGAGGACAAATTCAGAGGCAACACATTTCACATTAACTAAATCTGTTGACCAAACACTCAAAACTAATAAAATGACTTAGCACAAGACAAAATTACGCCTTACAGTCGCTCGATAACATTCATTTTGATACAGGAAACAATCACCACTAAATTCAAGTCTTGTGTAGAAGATGCCCTACAAACCCTTTTTTCCTGAGGAAAAAAGGTGAATTTTTTTGCAATATCACAATGTATAGTTTGAAACAGAAAGGCAATGCAGGTCAACACAGGCGGAGGAGAGGGTGGAAGCTGCAAATTTAGCTGGCATGCAACGGTTAGGGTCAGTCGGCCGTCATGATAATCACGCACTACTTACCACCACTCGCCCCTAGAAGACACTGTGATCGCGGGTATTTTGGAAAGACCAAAGTTCGGTGATTCAGCACCGCATCTGTGTTGTGCCCGTGCAGAGCGGGTGTGTGTTCGATACGTGTGTGTCCGATGTTTCCCCTCCCGGCAGTCGTGACAGCCCGGCCTCATCCCCACCAGCCAACGCACCCCCGCACAAATGTACAACCATAAAACACACCCTGCAGAAAAAACCAAGGGTGTTGTGCACGAGTATGTGTGGCTTGAACCGCGAAATGCTTTATTCGAACCATTATAGGCATTCTGGTAGGCGAATCCAACTCCCCGGCGAAAGTGGTGAATGGCGAAATTCCATATTTGTTTTCGAAAAATGCACTACAGAATTTGCAAAAGTCTATCTGTAGACTTGGAAGGGGAAGACGATAGAGAGTTCGTTGTACCATATTTAAGGCAACTCCATTAGATCCGTTGAGAAATATCTTGTATCAGTGTATGCTAACACTTTACTTCTACACTATTCTGGAAGAGGAGTCTTACTACCTCAATAGTAGTAGTAGTAGTAAGAGGATCCTATTACCAAATTCCTACTTTTCGTAAACTTTAAAGTAGATTTTAGTCATAAAACCAAACAATTCCCTTACGGCTTCAGTCTAATATGCTGAGCAAGAAGAGGAGACAGATTGGGAGATAATGCAGTATTTGTTGAAGAAATTTCGATTGAAAACCAAAAATGCAAAGTTGTGCGTGTGCTGAGCCGACAAATTTCCCGTTGCTTGTCTAATTGGAACGGGCCTCAATAATGAAAGTTTGAAGGATTAAATGAAGGATTATGAATTTCGATATTCATCAACAGAAATTCGGAATTTGTCCTCAAACAACACTTCGGTCAAATTGGCAATTCTTCATTATTTCACTTTATTAAGAGGTATTTTACGGGGATGGGGCGCAGAAGAAGGAGATGCAACATCAGGTGATTGGGGAGCCTATTGGGTCACATTTGAAGTAATTTGGGAGAACCGAAAGAATATTGATGCCATCCAAACTACTTTGTGTAGGTGTGTTAAAAGTGTACATTCTTTTCGTTGTTAACTAGAATTGGCAGTCTAAGAATCGAGTACTGTGATTATCATTACGATGTGGTATTATGGACAGCTCACTGATAAGTTCTGAATTTTAACATTTTTAAAGGATATTTTAATTTTTTTTTAAAAATTTCCCTTATGTATCAGCTAGATAACTTGAAAGATTTATCAAAGAGACGAGAACCACATAATTTTGTACTTTAAAATGAGGTTTGTGCATGCAGATGGAAAGATGTCTTATTAATGGTCTTGGAGATAGATCATCGGCACATTTCGAACATCTAAACATCAGATAGAATATCTACACAATCGCTTTTTGAACCGTACAACTTCTCATTACAGTCGAAATCACTTTTTAGAAAGCGGACCAAGGGGGAAAACAAACGCTTGAGCACACCCATGGGTTGGCAGAAAGCTTGTGGAGGCATACTTAATCAACTTTAAGGAAATCGCTGAGGACACTAATGTGATCCAAGAAAGTGTGCGGATGCGTTTTTGACCTTCAAATTCCTCTCTTTGGGAGATGAATACACCTGCCTCCGCAACTACACACTGTGAGCAGTTCCTTGGCAAATTCGGTTTAATTTAATCCTCCAATAAATCTCCAATGAAGTAGGTGAATTTTCTTTGGAATCCTAATTAGCTTGAAGGGAAAATTTAGGATAATGTACAAGGAAGAGAAATTTCATAGTGCTGTCATCCACAGTACAGTGTATTTGAGTGTTTGATGAACCGCTGAACTCTTCTCAACTTGACCATTTTTTGGAAACTTTGGGAGGGCGATCGAATTTTCTTAAATAATAGCATCAAAGAGGACCTACTTTACAATTTTTAATCTTTATAAACCTCCGAAAATATTCTTCATTTAACTGTCAAAAAACCAACCGTGAATCGGGATTATTTTCAAGTAGCTAAAATAGGCGAGCATGGGGAGCCGACTTAATGATGGAGAGTGGAGCAAAGAAGATCCAAATGAATCAGCAAAATAGGTTCACCTAAAAACTACAAAGCTGAGAGAGCTTAAAAGCATCATCCGATTAATTGTAATAACTTGTACAAAAGAAGGAAAAAAAAGTTAACTTGACTAGTTTGTTTGTTTTTTTGCTTTTGTTTCTATTACAATAGCTGAAGGAGAACTCAACTTGCAAGTAAGTTCCTAGCATCAGACAAGCGTGGATAGAAGTGGACTGCAGTAAAGGAAGGAATACATGTTTTAAGACAAATTTAACATTTAATGTTACAAATATAGAATAACAAAGTATATATACGTCTTTTTATAGCAAAAATAAAATGCCTTCCAGAAGCATATTCAAATGTTTCATATTATGGAATAACCACTAATACAATCGACAGTTATTTCTCAACGGGATACAATTTTGGGATTTCTCCCTTTATAAAACATTTCATTCATCGAAACAAAAATCCTAGCTGTGGTCACCTTCGTTTCTATCGCCGTCCTATTTTTTTGCTTACCACCTCCCATATAATTGTTCAACACCAAGAAAAGTCGCTAAGTATTACTTGACGAGCATCATAAGGGGCACGGGGGAGATCGGGTGGGTCAGTACCTCTTCCTTCCGCTTTAAAGTCTAAATCCCCTCACTGACAAGTTTTGAGGCATAAAGCTCCTTGTTGTTGTGTAAGAATAATACATTCTTCCAACGGATTTATAAGCTGTCTTCTTCCACACGTTCGAGTCATCCGTAATTGGTCAGTGCCCAGTAAGTGATCAATTGACAATGGCCAGCTCTATCCGCAGTCCACCACACACAAAGCAGTCAATAGTCTTTCGAGAATGAAGTGGTACAGCCCTAGAACTAGTAAGCAGATCGTTTGTTTAACGCTTTAACACAAAAGTCATTTCGCATTACAAGTTAGTCCGTAAATATTCCAAAAACAGCCCACTTTTACAAAGCGGCAAAAATGAAAAACAGGTTAATGGACTTTGAAGTCCATTGCCATTCGTTAACGCCTGAGGCACTCGCTTGCTTGATAGCCTTCCCAACTTCTCCAGTTGAAGTAAGTGCTAATGAACATTACCGAACCTTCGTGATAAGTTAACCTCCATTTATTTTCATACCAATACGCAATTCTTCATCAATATCAAGAACAGAGGATTTTCTGAACACAATCCTTCTAAGTTGGGGTTTCTGGGAAGTATGTTCAACTATCTCAGCCTAGGGTGCTAAGCAGCATATTTCCCAAGAAGCTTCTCCAGCTCTGGAACAGAGCTAAACTGGGTTCGCAAAGCAGGTAAGCTCGAATTACATCTATCAGGTTCAACCGCCACTTGATGGGGGAGGGGTCTTAACGAGAGGCAGATAGTGGAGAATGGAATTCGGAGTACCATACCGACGAACCAACGCGTAGTTACACTTCAAAAGAGACTGATAGACATTTGGATTTTACAACCCAGAGCAAATTACAGCGACAAAAAAACCTCAGGAACTATTCCAATTATCTGATATTTTAGGCAAAAATTAGACGCGAAAGAAAAATACAGCCTCTACACTGGAAGATATACACTTTTCAGCCAGAAAAAGAAGCAATTTTCCGAAGTGCATGTGTCAAGGTTATTTGATAGAGAGAATTTCCTCCTAAGTAACCCATGTTTCGGCCTCCTTCCCATATTAATCATTCCGCCCAAAGTTCCAATAAGGAGTGAAACGAAACCCTTTCTGGAAATTTTTTAATAAAAGGCTTATTAAGTGCTACGTAAAAAGTCTTCATGAACATCCTTTTTATCCAGAATAAAAACCCAACAAAAAAGACTACCATCAAGTTATTGCCCCTCTGGGCAGGCGCAATAATCTTTTAAAGTGCGCTTAAAGAGTAGCTGCGGCATTTTGAGGCTCCAAAAGCGTTTTGGATCCAAGGAATACACAGTTCTTGTTGACTTAATCACCTGAACTTCGAAGAGCCGTTAAGTGGGCGTCCATCTTGCGCAGCTCCATGCAATTCGAAAAAACCTCTGATTAAATTCAAAAAGGCCACTTTTGTTTAAAAGGAAAGTTGGTAAGATGATGATAGCTATAACAAAGATTTTCAGTGAAACTAGATATGCAATGCTTTGAATAAAACCACTTTTGTGTACGAGGAAACAAATGACGTGTCTAGGGTAATTCTTAACTACTCTAGTGATGTCTCATTAATCATTTTTCAAGAGGTCAAATAAGTGGGAAGATGCAGGTCTTTGTCCAACGCACTTCAGGTCAAGAACTTTATTTATGTTCGCTGCACAAACTGATTTCTGGAGCATATAACCACAGCCGTAAACATAATGGTACCTTCTTATTACTATCTTCGGCATTTATTTTAAAATCTTTAAATTATTCTTAGTTGTGCTGTAAGTTACTGGCGTGGGACTTAATTACAACTATTGCATGCTAGTGATTTGTTATACGTTTCAGTATGGATTACTAAAGTTGACTTTCATAAAAATTTAGTGACGAAGAAAACTACATGAATAATTCTAAATACCGCTAAAAGTTCTATTGGCAAAGGCCTAGCCATATTCAGCAGCTCAGCAACAAAAGTGCATTTACCGAGCGCATAATTCGTATCATCAGATCGCAAATGCTTGAAATATGATTAATTTGGAATTTTCAATACCGCATGTTTGCAAATAAAGTTCTGCTCGCTTTGTCTAATTTCGAATTGCGCAGTTAAATTAAACTAGTTTTGCAAACATCTTCTGGCATGAACCGGCGACTCTTCCCACCAGTTAATTGCAATCTGTCAATGAGGCAACTAACTTTTCGCCTCGACTCCAGTAATGTGGAGAAATTGGCTGGCGATTCGGGAAGCTGACCAGTGGGCAGAATCTTCACTGGCCTTCAAAGCCTCCTTCTGCGTGAGGCGTGATCCCTTCTGGCTGCGGTGGGCTGCGCGGCGGGCGTCGCGTCGACGCGTCCGTGGCGTCTTCTCATCAACTCCTTCGCTGCCGTCGCCACCGCTGCTACCGCCAACAAGGCGTGTTGGCGTCCACCGACTCGGCTTGCTCGGGTAGTGTTTTGCTAACCACCGTGATAATTCGAAGGCTCGGCATAAGCGCGCTTCTACTGGGCTATCCTGCAAGAGATTGCGGCGCCGTTAAATATAAGATTTTCTGTTTTAAAGGGGACCAGCAAATCTAGATTTTAAATGTTCATCCACACTTAAGGTCCTACACAATTGAATGTTGTCAAATATGTTTCACTAAAATGCAAATGCATAAAGAAAACAAACCTGTTCAGTGCTACAATTCTACTGCAACTTTTGTTTATTACGCTTTCGTCCAGATGGACTGAAATCGAGACTTCGTGCTTCACGAAAATTCAAAAGGAACTTTATAATCAGGGAAAAAAAGAAAGAAAACCTAAAAATCGTTGGATTTCAGAGCCAATTTCCCGCCTGCTTTTGTACACGTCCATTACATGCAACTATTTTCGCTAGCCACGCACCGCAAAAGGAAAGAAAAATTTATCGACAGTTTTATGATGTCCCCCAAAAGTGACTTCACAGCAATCCCAGTCCCAGTGAACTATTACGGCTTGCATAAGTAAGAGCTATTCACAGTCTACAAGTCCAATGTTTAAAATAACCTTTACAAAAACGGTATTGAAGCATTTTTTGTACATACTCACGTCTAACTTATAGGGACCCTCATCTTTCTTGAGTTCAGACAAGTGCCAAAGACGCTGGTGAATGACCTCGGCACACAAGTTCGTAGCGTGCCAATGGGATGGGCAAAGCCAGCTTGTTGTCACCACCTTATTTCTGCCATCTGACCTGCATTTAAGTAGGCAAATTGATATCATCGAAATGAGGGAAAATCCTGGATTTAACTCGAGAAATAACTTACGAGGTTTTCTGAACATGTTCGACCGATAGGAAATTATCCTCCACGAAGACTGATCTCATCTTTTTCCATGGTATAAGAGCGTCCTCGCTAATATCATGGGTTCGCTTCAGTACTTGATATCTCCGCAAACCCATGGGTAGAATGACAATCAAGAAAATCTTCTCTTCCTCAATGTTTTCAAATTCATAAAAATGACCATTAAAACACGGTAGTCTGTAAAGAAACTCCAGGAATCTATTTTGGGATAGGTGAAATTGTTAGCCCTTTACCTCAACAATGCTTCACCTCTGCATGTAAGATCCGAATCAGAAAATCCACGTAGAATATCAAGATTAGTCTGAATATCATGCTCCATCAAAGGAACAATGTGACTACAAAGCTTGATTAGAAAGGTGTGGAATACGTTCGTGAACCAGTGAAAACAAACGACTTAATTCGATTAAGTTGATCCAAAACAAATTTAGGAAGCTCCAACTAATAAGAGTTAACCATCGGTAGCAATCTTACCTTATCTAAGCTTGCGACTCCGTAGAGGAAATATTGAAAGACCGATTCTATTGGGTAGATTCTTAAGATACTTGATGCAAAAAATCTGGCGAACTCAGAGGTAAGAGGAAAAATGCATACCTAATTCGCAAAAACAACGCGATTATAGGTAGTTTCTTGTGAAAATCAATCTCATAAAAAGTGCCCTCAAAAGGGAGCCACATGTAATGACCACTAGCCCTTGAAAAATATTCTGGACTTACTCATTGTCAATATAGTTTACTCCAATTCCCGAAAAATCGGGTATTCGTAGAAAAATAAGGATGGCTTTCAAAAACGAGTTAATATTAAAGTCCTTTAAATAGAAAAGCAAGTTCGTGACTCTACCTGAAATTCTATTTGCAAAAATGACTCATCCAGTAACTCAACTTCAATAAGCATTTTTCGTGTGAATTAAAGGCGCTTAACCTTGGGCCAATATAAACACCAACATTATTGACTTACAATTTGCTAAGATTATTGCACAATATATTAGCCTAAAAAGCGCCGAATGCACTCCCCAAAACTGTTTGATGATCAATTTCTTGAGAAACGTTTAAAAACACCTCGGCCTTGTTTCATGATCCTACCTGCGATGTCGCCGTTGGCAGTCTTCAAGGCATTATCTAACTTATTTAATTGATTTTTTGGTGGTTTAATAACCCATCTAGCTAATCAGCCTTAGGTTAGGTTTGAAAAAAATATGAATTACTGGGCTACATCTAACTCAAAAAATGGTTCTATATTAGCTGACAAAAAATTAAGTACAGTTTGCAATTTCTGCTGAAGTTGCACTAAACTTGGACAGGCAGTATGCTTTTGCTTTCTTTAAAAAGGTGAATGGCAATCACACCGCACTATGTTTGAACTATTTCAGTGAGTCTCCCACGGAATATCTGCCATATCAGTTTAGATAAAGGTGTATTTCTTGGGAGAATTTTGCCCTTAATACGTCTTTGGCAGCTGACCAAAACTTAGACCAACACCTGGTTAGTGTCAAATTTGAAGAAATATTGCAAGGGAATTTGAGTCGAAAACGACAACTTTGGGAGAGAACTTCAGCTGTAATGACTAAAAAACCACCTCTTTTTTGTGAAGACCATTGGATGAATACAGTTGGTTGGAGCATTGTTCTATCATAAAGGGTAAGAAACACATAGTCGCATCATAGCAGATCAAAAAAGAAACGCCAATTTTAATCCAATGTAATGGATGAGATAATGCAATACATATTACTTCGCTGCACCTTTTTAGATCGCAAGCCGTTTAGTCCCCAAAACCCCATCTTTTATTAAATTATGTTCTAATGCTTCATGTGACATGTGAATTTATACGACCTCTCTTTTTAAAAGAAGCCCTTTTTTCGACAAATCGACCATTTTACTCAAGGGGTATGGGGACGAAGGAAATTGGGAGACGTGCCAAAGCCTATGCAAAGCACTGCAGGCGTCGGCACCATGTTTTTTCTTTCCCCAAGACAAATCTATAGACAGTCGCTCTCGGTCAGTGTGTAGTCTCAAAAGTACTGTTAGAATCATACCAGAAAGCATCAATTTACAACGTTTGAAAAAGTTGACTCTGTGTCAGAGCGATATCTGTCTCAATCCTGCATTTAGTTAAATGGACACTTGATCCTCTCTGGGTTTCGTAGCGATTATAAAGGAATCGGATTTGTTTTGCTATTCTAATCTTAATAGCTATTCTTCGACGAGGCACTGCTCAGTATCTCTGCGAGAATGGGTATGAGAGATATAAGTCTTAGGCAATGAAGACAGCGGCTTAATTCCTTTTTTTTTTAAGAAATACTAATATTTAGGTTACCTTTAAAGGCATTGCATTAATTTGGGGAAATGCCTAAATATGTTCCCTTTTTACTTACATCTATCTTTTGGTTGTTCACAAAAAGAAAATTCAAACCAAGCAATCCGGAAGCAGGCTTTTGCTGTTTAATTAGACTACTATATAAAATTATTTAGCTCTAAATACATAACATGGAAACGTTTTCCACTGTTTTAATACAGGTGACCAGGACCCATCATTTACGGTTTCTGATAACAACACGAAAATGTAAATGGTATTCGGCTAATTGTCATATTTTCGCTAGGTTAGCTAGGTAAGTACTTAAAAGCAATGCGGCAATTTAGACTCGGGCTATAGTATAGGAGTCTTGAGCAATAGTAGCAGCTTATTGTCTCTTACATTTGATTATGAATCTCAAGCCGCGTCTGGCATTTTTCTTTCTCCCTGGGGAATTTTCCTCAGGTACACATGCAAATTCCTTGCAAATATCACTTTGCGAAATGCTTTCTAGGCATGCTTTTTATGAGTGCATATCAGCTTTCATTTGTGTTTATTTATATTCCCGTGTTAATAATGTGACCTTTATTTGGTTTCCCCCTAGAAGACGCATGTTACGCCTTCCCCAGCGTTAATTACCGTTGATGGATTGGACTGGCGTTTCTTCTGAGTAACGGACTATCATCCTCATATTATGAGTCCATCTACATCATCTAGAGCTCGTTACCTAATGTCATTTGGGATTTTTGTTGCCACTTATTTGGCTGTTGACTTCATCCGCCTTTTGTTTTTCCTTTAGGTTGCGCTGTATGTCGTGGACGCGGAGCTTGGTATAATTTTATTTTGAGTCTTTAGATTCTACGGATATGTTGATTCCACCCAATGCTGACTGAAACAGCCGTGAAGACTCAATTCTTCGATGGCTCACCTTCCACTGATTAGCTGAAAGGTGGAGAGACCCGAACCCGAGGTGGATGTACGGACTTCCCACGCTTTGAATTCGTCCACGTTTGTTTTCCACCATCCTGATTTGGCTGTGTGTAACCACATTTGCATATGACAGTTCTTAATCCTTCTCCTTTGCAATAAATGGCTCAAATTACCGTCACTTTTTCTCCAGCTTTTGTTTTGGCTGCTCTATCTGGTAACACCTCAAATTATCGTCTCTACTCGACCATGCACGCTGTAGGGGTCTTTATAGGAGGATCCTACTTTTGTGTAACTTTTAACTTCTGCCAATGTTGGGATCATTACCCGGTACAGATTCTTATCGTGTATGTGCCTTTTCAGCCTATGCGCAGGCTACTATTTATTGCGTTTTTTGTCCACTCATTATTGAAGGGAGGGGCATTGTGTGCAGAAACCACTTCTTGACTTGTCTGGATAAAAATGAGCAGACGATTCGATGAGCGAACACTGACGGCTGGTTGCTTCCCCGTTAATGGTAGTGTTTAAGGCGGTTGTGGTCGCCCATGTCCGTTAGTTTCGTGAGATAGCTAATTACCTCTCTCCTCAGATAGAGTGAGACCTCTGGATTCTATACCGCCGGTTGATGAGCGTAGAAGTTCCCCTCTTCAAGATTGATGTTATTTACTCAAGTCACTTTCCATATCGCTTGAGTTTAGTGGAGAGTTGTACATGTGGTAAAATTTTTTGGTTAAAACTGCCTGGATACCTTTTTTGGTTATTTTTTTAACCGTGTGTTCCAGGCAAAACCGAATCAACATCCGTAATGTCTGGCTGCTATTACTTATTATTCGTAAATGGGTGGGCATTTGCTGTTTTTGCGTTCAGTCTTTATATTTTGTTGCACTTTTTTATCATATTCCTACCGGCGAACAGGACGGAGTGCTTGGCCATGATCAGCGATATCTAACGACTTGACTTAAGCATTTATTTATTACCCATGTCCACTTCTTAAATGTTCCATTTACATTAACGATGTTTTCCTTTTTGATGCTACTTCTTTTTATCGACTTACTCAGATGGATTCCAGAGAGGCAGCATCACTGCTGGAGCCCTCGCGGATTCGGGCACTACCTGATGACGTGGTGAACAAAATTGCCGCCGGTGAGGTCATCCAGCGCCCCTGCAATGCCGTCAAGGAACTAATAGAGAACAGCCTTGACGCCGGTAGCACCATGATCCAGGTAAGTGATGTTGATCGATACAAAAGCACTCTCTGCGATAGGCAGCTGGGTAAATTAGTCTCCTGTCATCGTAGTTTCATGTTCTGGATATCTACAATGCCTCGTCCGTCCACAAGTTGAACAATTTTCCCGTTAAAATTATGCATCATGCGATTGCCTCTCGATTTTTCCCACCGAATATGGCCTAAAACTGCCGTTTTTCTTCCTTAAAACTCGACACCCAGAAAATTGAGAGTTTAACACTTTTTTCTGCGCAGTACTTTTACCATCGTTTCGGCTGAAGGCGTTATTGTAAAATCAGAATGGATTTTAGCCATAGCTTAATTTTAGACCAGTCCATGTGATCGGCATATTCTTCACGGTTTTGTCTTTCTCCAAAACATGCACCCTAGTCTGTACTGTTCTACTTTACCAGATAAAACAATAAATTATTTTTTTCCTTTGCTGCATTTCAAGTGTTTTATTTTGGTTCTCTCCTCTATTATGATCGAATTTCCTCTAGGAATATTTGTATTTGTCGAGGATATAGTGGAGGGTTGGAAGGCTGGTTATACTAGTATGGTCAGAGTTTAATGCCATCATCGTGTTGGCGTAATGTTGCTTATAATTGAAGCAAATATTTTTTTGACTACATCCTCAGGTTAGCCTTCGTGGAGGCGGGTTGAAGATGATTCAAGTACAGGACGATGGTCATGGCATTCACCCTAACGACCTACCAATTCTCTGCCACCGCTTCACAACCAGCAAACTCCAGGTGACTTGTCTCCTCTTCTTGTGGGGCCAGATTATCCTTAAAGATGGTAAGGCATACATTTCTAGAATTAGATTGGTGTGTTTCAAAAAGGGCTGGGAAAATAAGTATACGGGTGGCATAAACATGGCTTCATGCCACCATTGTGGCATCCGAATCCCCTTTTTTCGAGTATGGAACCTCGAACTCCCTCTCTCTCCTTCAGAATTTTGAGGGCCTTTCAAAACTGCAAACATTTGGCTTCCGTGGTGAGGCACTGGCCAGCCTGAGCTACGCGGCCTCCCGTCTCACGGTGACCTCACGGCCCCCAGCTCTGAGCTGTGCCTACCGAGCGGAGTACAACCAGGGCGCGCTCTCCACTTCTACCCCTACACCCTGCGCCTGCGCTGGCAACCCCGGGACCTGCATTCAAGCTGAAGACCTCTTCTTCAACCTCCCCTCCCGTCGCGAAGCTCTTCGTTCCTCACGGGAGGAATTTATGCGAGTTGCTGAGGTGGTTGCTAGGTATTGTGATCCGTTTGTGTTACGTGTGGTCAGTGAAAGCTGCTGTCATTCTTCGTAAGAGTGTATTCCACAGCACTATTTTCAGTTAATTTTGGGAGGATTATCCGGCTAAAAGCTGCTTTATCCCTCTTAGACGCTTGGTGCTGTCGGGTACGCTCAATTTCATTATGTTCAGTGGTGTGTTGTGTCTGGTTTGGAAACAGCTTTGTTATCAGTGTACCGAGAGGTTGAGAGACTATTAACTTAGTTGATTTGATATGTTTGTATGCAATGTGTTGATGGCTAAAGGTTTGACCAGCAAGGTGACATTATCTTTCCCAAGGGATAAAAGGGGTCGGAACTAGCAGAAGGACAATATCAAGCATGCGCACTTGGAAGAAACTTTATAATGGATCTGCAGAAGGACTGGAAGGCTTTAAATCTAATTTCTTCCATTTTATAGCTGAGTAGCCGCTGTTAAATTAACATTCCCAATAATTTTTTTTCCTTCATCGTTGTACCGCCTTGCTACAGTACTTATTCGTGTGCTTTTGGTCTAGAAATTATGAGTAATCTTGTCCTACGCATTCCCTTTTGGTCCTAGTGCTCACTAATTACTTAGAATCTCATTTACCCAAGAAATTGGCTCTCTTCTAAGGTTTTGAAATGGCGAAGAAATGGTGCTGCACTTTGAAGTCTTTCATTAAGTCTACTGCACTTTGTACTTGATCATTCGGTCAGATGTGGTCTATTGTTAATGCTTGTCTTTTAATATCATGGTTTATTGTATGCTGTCACCTCAACGTGTTGTTTAGGTATAGCATCCACTACGCAGGTAAATGCGGTTTCTTTCTGCGTTCGCTCGATCGTAAAGCAGGTCCTGGAGCCGGCCCTATGTCTACTGGGGGTGGTAGGTGAAATCTCTTATATCTATCTTATTGCCTCTCATCTTGTTTCTTTACACTAGTGGTCATTCTTTTTATGGCTAGACTTCCGAATCCCAAAAGATTGGGACAAAGTTCACGTTATTCGTGCCGTGTTCGGTGAAAAAGTTACAGGTGACATCTTGCCCTTATCACACAATCAGGACTTCGATTCTGCCTCGGTTCGTCTCGTAATCGGTAAATTGGGTCTCAAATTCGAGGGCCTTCTCTCCAACCCGGATAAAATCACCTCAGGTTGTCTTTTTTGGACTACTGAAATTGACGTGAGCAGTTATACCTTGTTACTTATTCGTATTCTCCTTGCAGAGGGCACACCATCAGTCCAATTAGTGCTCTTTGTAAACAACCGGTTAGTCGAATGCACCTCCGTGAAGCGAGCTGTGGAGGCGGCCTACGCAGCTCTTCTACCACACCGGGCCGCTCAGCTTTATGTCGGCCAGACGCGCCCTGCGGTGGTCACTTCCTCCACTGCCTCCTTGTTTGCCTATCTGAGTCTGGAAATGCCCACAACATCGTTGGACGTTAATGTGCATCCAACCAAAGCCAAGGTTAACTTTCTTCATGAAGTACGTCCTGTCAGTAAGTGCATGCGCCGTTGTCTCATTCAAGGCTGTAAAGGAGATTGATATTTCCCGATACGTCGCCTTGGTGAGATGCACCATGTAAACCATACATCATTGAGAGTGAGATTATAGGGCATCTTGCCTTCGGTTTCTAGAACCTCCTTCACGAGATAAAGACTGGAGATTATGGATCTTGCACTGTTTCCTGTGCATAATTAACTCCGTTTAGTTTTTTTAAACGAGTCTCTTGGTAAATGTAGTAAACAGAAGACGAAACCAGGGTCGGTTCTGCTAAGCACTGCCATATCCACTCGTGGGTTGGTTTACGACATCATGCCACTTCCACAGAGGAATCCATTGGGTAGAGGTACGATATGCTCCTCTGATTTCCCATGTTCCCATTTCTCTGCAGACCATTAGAAAAGGAATTGAGTAACTTACTGTGCCCTGTGTGCTTCTCGCTAGAGCATCATTGCAAATATCTCAAAAAAATGTTCCCTGATATTCCTCTATGGTGATATCATTTTACGAGAGACGCTCAAGACACTTTTGCGCTGTTAGAAGTGATGAAGTTAAGAGCAGAGATGTTACTCGATCTCATCTGCGTTTCTTTTGGCTACCTCTATCTGCAAATCGACTACTCTTACAGTTTGCTATGAGCTGTCACTCGAGTCTGAAGATGGCAGTTTCATTTCTACATAAGTTGCTCTAAAGACGGAGGAATAACGTTCTGGCTTTGTGGTGAGGTGAATGGAGAGGCCTCCAGGCGCCTAGTCACCTCCAAATCCACGATAACGATAACCGGAAAGGTGATTGGGAGCACTGTCTCCCTCCATAAACCTGAGTCACACCTAGTTACTGCCTGGAAAAGTCACTTTCTACTTTGAAGCAAAACAGTTCAGCGAGGCATAAAACTTTTCTAACGTTGCTCTTATTTATTTTCTGTCTGTGTAGCATTTCGAAGTAGATTTTGATGCTCCATCTGATGACGGGTTGATTGTATTACTGGCGATAAATTCGTAACTTTGATTACACGTGAAGCTCAGTAGCTTTAAGTAAGTCCTGTTGTGCATTTTCCGCGGTTGCCTTGCCCTCGTTTCTCCAAAATGCGTCTGGAAACACATGATTTTGGCGCGAAGGCTAAATGTGAGTGTTCCACTGATTTCCTGATTTCGAAAAGAGTGAACTAAGGCACTCAAGGTGGGACAAGATGTCGACAGCCGCGAGTTCGTTTAGGGCATGCTCAAGACAGGTTCCCAAGAAGACGAGGTGGGAGGTGCGAAAGTCGACAACACTGTGCGAGTGCTTGGGAAAAAGGCGCCACTTTGTGGACTTTACGCCTCAAGGAGATTTGAGTCCGACCTTGTGCAGGGGGCTGCCAAACGTCTCTCCTTTTCTAATGCACGGGTACGGTGACTTTCTAAATCTGGTAGGGTCATTAAAGCAAAGTCACCAAATTTTTTAAATTTAAACTAATTAATTAGTTTTTGGGTAATCAAATCGATTTTTATTATTTGCATTTTTTAGCATTTTTCTCACACCATCTATTATTTTTACATCTTTTTTTTGCCTTCTGAAAGTTTTATGTTGCCTATTGCTCAAAATTATAAGTAGTATTAGTCAATACCAATTCGTTCATCGCTTTTAGGCCTAGCACATTGTGCGTATTTGATTTTAGGTATTGTTACCTTTGTCTTTACTGATGTTTGGCTAATAGTCGGCTTTATTTCTCCTTTTCTACCTACTTTAAAACAAATGTGCTGCGTGCTTGACTACTTGAAGCACTATTTTACTTACCTGAAACAAGTGCCTTGAAACTTTCTAGAACCTGGACCCAGGCCTGTGGGGCGATTCGCTTGTTAACCTCACACCTTAACGGTATTGATTGAAACACAAGAAATACTACAATCCCTACTTCTAGATTCCCTTTTCCGCTATCTCAAATATTACTCATTAATTTTTTATATTACTTGAATGTTCTCTTTCTAGTAGCGTCTCAATGTGTGTTAACCAAATCTGGAATGGCTTTTTTGGATTTCCTTTTCCGCAGGATGAAATAGCGACAGGGATCAAAGATGCCATAGAACAGTCCCTAGTGCGCTCCTCTGGCTCTCGGAATATTCTCTTTCGCTCCCTATTTCTCAAGGATTTCCAGGACGATCATCATCCGTCCACACCTCCTCCCTCTTCTCGTCCAGTCTTCACCATCCCCACTCGCACGCCCTCGCCCACACTCCGAACTCCTGCCTCCTCTCCAAGCCCCCGCCTTACCACCCACATGTACCGCCCCGAACGGCTGATCCGCACAGATGCTCGCGATCGACGTCTAGAAGCTTTTCTCAATCCTTCCCTTACACCTCCCCAGAAGCCACAACCAGTCAGCCCTGAAGTCATCTCAGACGCTGAGGTTTCCCCTCCCAAACCGGCGGCACCGGTTCCGGAGACTACTTACTTACAGACTAGCGATACAGTCGCGTTATCTACAACGCCCGTCTCTGGTACGCTACTTCTATTCTTTTTTTATCCATGTCTATGTAGATGAACTGCGTCTGCGCAGAGCAAGAAGACCTGTGCTGCTTGAGTCAGTGCTGACAATGAGAGAGGCAATAGAGGCCAGGGCCTCTGCGGATGCGCGCTCTCTATTGCGAGAATGTGTCTTCGTGGGCTGCGTCAGTCGCTCCAACTGTCTCGTTCAGCAGTCCACCAACCTGCTGCTCATGCGGCTTCACCCCCTTGCGAGGGAACTCTTTTACCAGCTGATGGTCGCCAATTTCGCTAATCATGGAGAGGTGTGTGTGTTTATGTGTGATGAACAGGTGGTACAGCTGCTGGTCAGAGTATGTATATTTCGCATATCGTCGTGGTTTCGATTAGTAGTGGCAATCGAATTGACTTCCTGTCTAGCCCCAAATCATTACTGCAGACGTAAGATAAAGGATGGTTTATCATTGGTGCACATAAAGGCTGAAAGTATGGAGACGTGGGTAGAACGCTGTGACGCGAAGGTGGTGGAACAAACCACGAAGACTGAAGACTCTGCGCAGTTAGGTATCAGTTTAGGCTAATGTTTTACTGTATAGCTCCCTTCTTTTGAGCGTTGCCCTTAGTGTTCTGCACGGTCGCTCTTCAGCTCCGATCGTGACGAATCTTCCTGGGCATTACGATTAACTGCAAGACAGAAAAGACGATGATACGGTAAAGTTGTGTCGCATTGTATTGCTGTTTTCTGCATCTATTTCTACCCGTGGGGACTAAAACAGCTATGTAGTTTAATGCATGGGTACCGTCTTACCAAGGTGCCTTCCTTCCTAGATGTTGCTATCCACTCCGGCACCAGTTCGTACTCTGCTAAGTCTGGGGTTGAGAAGAGCTTTTTCGAAGACCTCGGCCGGTGAAATCGCGGTGATTGTGGACAAGGGCTGTTCCATTCTTGAAAAGCGGAGCGCCATGTTGTGGGATTACTTCTCCATGAAGGTGGAGACTGATGAATATGGTGTCCTGCAACTCTATACCCTCCCATTTTTAATGGATCGGTGAGTTTGCACCACCATATTATCTGGAAATGATACCCTTTTATTGTAATTCTTACAGTTTCATCCCAGATATGCGGCACCTTCCCACCTTCCTGGCTCGGCTTGTTAGGGAGGTTAATTGGAACGAGGAGGGGGCTTGTTTTTCAGCTATCTGTCGGATTACGGCGAGCTTTTATGCAAAACGGGTGAAAGATGCAGTGAAACTGAAGCCGGCAATGGGTGAGAGGTGTGATTCCACTTTAGCGAATTCGTCTGACTCCTCGATAAATGAATCGGATGAGAAGGAGGGGAGAGACGTGGAGACTGTGGAGGGTGATCAGAGTTCCACTTCGTGGAGTTGGACTGTTGAACATGTGTTGTTGCCATCAATTCGAACGGTCCTGCTGCCCAGTCACACCATGTGCTTCCCGACTAAAGAGGAAAAATCTCCGGCTCTTCTTAAGCTCACATCCCTACCAGATTTATATAAAGTGTTTGAGCGTTGTTGATTCAATCAGCGCGTGGGTTAAGAGTTTCATAAATGTATTCTTTTCTTTTGGTAGCATTCTTACTAAGTATCTTGAGGTAGGAATTAGCGAGGGTGGGTCCCGTAGCCAGGGCTTCTGCACGGGTTTGCTCTCACAACTATCTGAGGTACTATCGGTGGTGGCTAGGTCTTAATAAGCACCCGCGGGTGTGGCCCCCACTGCATCAAACGGTAGGGCGACGGGGGCGTCAACCGTCCGGTTGTGGAGCCGTCGGGCGGTAGGTTTTTCGCGTGCCGGATGGCTAAGGTGTCCGCAGGTTCCATCGCTGGCGATGATCTTGGAGACGAGAGAGTTCTCAAAAAAAGTAGTCGAGGGGCCCGTTTGGAGGTGATGGTGAGAGTACATGCATAAAGTTTCAGGTGACAATTTCTGCTTTGTCTACGTGTATGTGGAAATTGCACTGTGCCCCTTCAGCTGCATAATTCTTGATAAAAGTGTTTTGGAATGCTTATATTTAGGTGATAGCACAATAAGTTTTAAAAGAATATGAATTTTGTTTTAATTATTACCGAATATTAGGTTTCACTCTCATTGTGTTTCAGCCAATAGGATTTATCGTTTCCGTGGCCATATTGGATACGTTGCCTTTCCGTTTCCTCATTCAGGTCAGTTTAAATCTGTCGGTGGTGTGCGCGTGTTGTGTGTCTTCCATGCTTCCAATCAGCGCTGCAGGAGCGTGCGCGCGTTCCCCAGCAGTTTAGAGTCCTTTCTTCCGTGAAGATGGTATAGACCCGTTTTTTTCTTTAGAGTGTTCATAGAATGTGTGTTGTTTTGGTGTTAGTAGGGCTTTATGGCGTGTGGGCTAGAAAAGATGGCTGGATTCGAGTGCGTAGTTCAATAGCTCGTTGACCATGTTTTTTATTACACGTTTTCGGGAGTTCCGCTTTTTCCCCATTTTTAGTGATGGTGGATGAGTCCCGGCATCAACAGCGTCGCTACGGCAGATTGAGCGAATCATCGAGGTATGCCTCTTGTTTTCTGTTTGGTGGTTTTTGTTTTTTGAGGATGCTCAGTTTCAGTTGTTTCTGCCATCTATGGACCAGCTTGGTAATTGTCAACGGTTTTGGCATGTTTTCGCCAACTCCATAGACTAGATTTTTAATCTTAGTATAGCCTTAAATTCGACTTTAACTCTTCTTACATGGTCAGTAAAATCGTGTTGATGTCTCTGCCCTCGGTCAACATGATCTTTCCAGTGCCATTTTTCGACTTGACCATTTCCTGTGATTCGGTTTTCTGGCTGTTGAAGTTGATAAGTTATGCCATAACAGTAGTTTTCTCGAACTGTGGGATGTACTCTTGTGTTTGATATATTTGCATGCAAATAAAATTTCGTACACATTTTGCTGGGTCTTCTGTGTTATACTGTTTGCGTCAAGTAATGCGTATGAGCCGTAATTGTTGGTAGTAATGTGGTTTTCGGCAGAACACGTGGTCTATACTTTCAAAAAGTCGTCGTTGGGTTATTTCTGTGGGGAGGCGCTGATGCGCTGCCAATTTGTTGACACTTTAATGTTTAGCTTTCTTATGATGCCAGCAGCATTGCACTCGTTATCTTGGTTGAAAGGTAGCCCCTTAGTTGCTTGCTTTCGTTGGCGTCGTAGCGGCTGGCAGGCGTTTTGGGGCACAGGTGCGTTGCTGGCGAGTTCGCTTTATTGCTATGTTCTGGGAATAGTGCTGCAATGGGAATGGGCCTCGAACATGGGGCAATTGTAAGCCTTCTGCCCGAACAAGGTGATGATTTTGTGCGTGGGGCCTTATTTGGCTATTTGATTGGGTGTTTGGTCGCATCAAAGTGTTGGTTCCAATTAGGCGACGGGGTGTGTTGCCCACACAGAATGTGGTTTTGCTGTAATTTGTGATTAGGCTTGCCTCCAACGGCCGGTGAGGGCGATCGTGGGGCCGGTTGCTCACGACTTCTGTGATCAGCTTATTCTGCGGTTGGGTCTCGCCGTCCGTATGGGGCATTTCGACACATGTTGGGGGCACTGGTGGTATCCTGTTTAACGCGCGGTGTCTTCCTTCTAGGAGTGATGACGCTGATGACATCCCAAATCAGGTGGAAAGCTTTGGGCAGAATTCCTACGGCTGCAAGCCGGAGAAGTCCCGCAAACAGAACATACGGGAGGTTGGTTCAAGCTCTTAGCGCAGGCCTGTGGTGGGATCTGCGTGAGAAATGGTTTGCTTAACCTTTGTTTCCTTTTTACAGCTGCGAGACGACTTTGATTATGATCCTGAACTTTACGGAATAAGGCGTTCTGAGAGGGGTCGCAAGGCGACACGCCTTGAGGTCGATCACGATGATTCTTCAGGCTCACAATCCCCCGTGGGGCGGGGTTCCGATCCCTCGGAATCGGAGTCGGAGGAGGATGAGAGTTCGTCCGAAAGCAGTTCTGATCGAAGGCCCTATCGTGTTAACGTTTGCAGCTTGTTACTGAGATTTGCGCCTTTTCTCATTATGTGCTTGTGTAGTCAATTTTCTATGTTCTTTCATTCAGCAGACTAGTCGGTTTTCGGGTCGGACGCGTGGTTGCAGAGTCAACTATACTAGCGCTTTCAAAGACGCGAGCGAGTCTGAAGATGAAGCGTCATATCGGCCCCAGAATGGAAGTTCGACAGACAATCGCACTCATCGCGGTCCGGCGGCAGCGAGCCTTAATAGGTAGATCATTCTGGATTTTACAACTTGTTTACCAATGCTCGGCGTTCTCTTACTCCCTTGGCGGTGTGTGAGTGGTTGTCGTGTCCACGGTCCTCTACGTATGTATACATGTAACAATAATCACTTGTATTATGTGTGTGCAGAAACCAGCACGCGCTGCCTCAGAAACCGCGAGGTCCTCTGATAAGGATGTCTGGAAAGGCGCCCGAAAGGTTAGAGCACACACTGCCTGCACACCTTGTCCTCATCATCCCATTTATCCTGCCTATCACTGATTTGTTGATCAATTCACCGTCATTCTTGCACTGCATGCTTCCGCTTTTCCATCTAACACAGGTTTCGACTATTCAACGTTTGAGATTGCCACCACTCAGGCCGCTTATTTCCCACTTTATCTGCAGATATTTCAACCCAGAAGTGGCGAAGCAAGCGGACACATCAGACGCAGAGTCCTACGCACCCCACCACGGGCAATCGTCAAATGAATCGTCGGTTGAGGATCCACGGCCAGTTCAGGTCGCCTATACGGCTGATGAGGCGGTGCAGCAGGAGGTTGATGTGATCGAGGAGGTTCTTAGTCAGGCCGTACGTCGTATTGGCGCTACGGGGAACTCCACAACGTTGTACAACTCTCGTCTTGAGAAGGATCCGAATGAGGGCTTTGATCCAGCGAAGGAGAAAGGTGAAATTCAGTACCTCATCAAGTGGCGGTCCTGGAGTCATATCCACTCCACATGGGAGACGGAGGCATCACTAACTAGCCCCGATCGGGGTTTTCCTGTTGATGGTATGAAGCGCCTCTATGCCTATCAGTCGATGATTGAAGAAAGAAAGGCTCATGAGGAGGTGGCTAGTCGAGACGAACTGGAGGCCATGCTTTATGAAGATGAGCGGAACGAGCTTATACTGTCGGAGAAGATGGAGGTGGACCGAATCGTTGCTCACAGTCGGGACAAGAAGAAGGGTACCGTGGACTACTTGTGCAAGTGGCGTCGACTTGACTATCGTTTCTGCACATGGGAGTGTGGTCAAGTGATTGATTACCTCTTCCCAGAAGCGATTGAAGCCTATCATAGAAGATGTAGCTCCACCACGCTGCCAAATTCACGCAATGTAGCTCTTACGGACCGGCCTCGGTTTGCTCGTATTCTGGAACAGCCCAGCTATATCGGCGGTGGAAGTCCAGACCTGCAGTTGCGTGATTATCAGTTAAAGGGTCTCAATTGGATCGCGCACGCCTGGACTCGTGGTAACAGCGTCATTCTTGCTGACGAAATGGGTCTAGGGAAGACAGTTCAAGCAGTCAGTTTTCTATCCTATCTGTTCCATGAGTATGGCATCTACGGACCTTTTCTCATCGTCGTCCCTTTGAGCACTATCAGTAGTTGGCAAAAGGAGATCGAGTTGTGGTCGCCGGGTCTCAACTTGGTTGTGTACGTGGGTGATCATATTTCCCGCCAGTTCATCCGGGAGCATGAGTGGTCGCGCGCTGCTGGGGTCGGCGGGCGACGGCAGCAGATGCTTAAGTTCAACATCTGCATGACCACTTATGAAATACTACTGAAGGACAGATCATGGCTTGGACAGGTTTCATGGGCTGCGTTGGTGGTTGATGAAGCTCATCGCTTGAAAAATGATGCTAGCCAGTTGTACAAAGCCCTGTTCGCCTTCGACACCAACACCAGACTGCTGATTACTGGTACGCCTCTTCAAAATTCTCTCAAGGAACTATGGTCCCTGCTCCACTTCTTGATGCCGAGGCATTTTGACGATTGGGAAGAATTTGAGGACAACTACAGCCTCCAAGGCCAGGCCTCTTCGTCTGCTGGGTACGAGGCCATCACCCGTCTGCATCGCACCATCGAGCCATTTCTATTGCGGCGAGTGAAAAAAGATGTTGAGCAGTCCTTACCTGCCAAAACGGAGCGAATTCTTCGGGTGGAGATGTCGAAGAAGCAAGCAACACTCTACCGTCTCATACTTACACGCAACTACGATGGTCTCATGAAGGTCACCCATGGCCATAAAACGTCTTTTATCAACATTATGATGGAGCTGAAAAAGTGCTGCAATCACGCAAACCTTATAGCCCCTCTCGCCGGGGAAGACCAGTTTCAGTCGAATGGGGAAGCTCTTCGGGACCTCATCAGAGGGAGTGGGAAACTGATGCTTCTTGATAAGTTGCTACAAAGGCTCAGACCTCAGGGTCATCGTGTTCTCATATTCAGCCAAATGGTGCGCATGCTAGACATCATCGCTGAGTATCTCCAGTTTCGTGGATGGGGCTTTCAGCGTCTGGACGGCTCGATTCGCGGTGAGCTGCGAAAACAAGCGCTTGATCACTTCAACGCTGATGGTTCCACTGATTTTTGTTTTCTCTTGTCAACACGAGCTGGTGGTCTCGGCATAAACCTAGCAACAGCTGATACGGTTGTCATCTTTGACTCCGATTGGAACCCCCAGAACGATATTCAGGCACAGGCGCGCGCACATCGTATCGGGCAGACAAAACAAGTCTCTGTCTATCGATTGGTTGTGAAAGACTCGGTTGAAGAAAAAATTATTGAAAGTGCCACCCGAAAAATGTTGCTTGATCACTTGGTTATCCAACGTATGGATTCCGCAGGCAATCGTGGTGGTGGGAGTGCTCGAAAGTCTGATGCAAAGGGCCAAATTCTTACTGAAATCCTACGCCATGGTGCTGAGAGCATCTTCAAGCAAAATGACGAGGAAACTGCTGAGGTAGAGGTCGATATCGATGACATTCTGAATCGTGCTGAAACGAGAGATGCCGATGTGGAGGAGGATCCCTACAACCCAGCCAATGTTCTTCTCTCCACGTTCAATGTCGTAACCTTTGATCAGTCGGAGCAAGAGGACGCAAAGCCAGTTCATATTGATTCCTCAGGCAAGTCGGCCAAATCCTGGTCGGAAATAATTCCTGAGGAGATGCGGGAGAACTTGAAGCAGGCGGAGAGTCAGGAAGCGCTCCTCGACCTTGAATTGGGGCCTCGACGGCGGAAACAGGTGAGGACCTTCCAGGCCGGCTTGGATAACGACAATTACTCGAGCAGTAGTCCTTCTGGTAGCGATCGTAATGGCAAGAGGCTCATTCGATTGTCAGATAAGGAGGTGCGTGCGCTTGTTCGGGCGATGAAGCGGTTTGCTCGTCCACTTGAGCGCATAGAGGCAATTGCCGCAGAAGCTGAACTGCCTTCTCGAACGAATGATGAGGTGCGCGAAGTAGTGGAGACAATAATAAATGGCTGCAAGGCTGCAATCGAGTCAGCTCCAGAGGAAGAGGACAATTTGAAACAGAAGGGCCCGATGTACTACTATGGAAAGGTTGCAATTGCTTCAAAGACTCTGCTTCTTAGCCTAAGTCACCTGGAGATTTTACATAAAGTGCTCCCAAAGACCTCGAAGGAGGATCGGTTGAACTACGATCTTCCATTTCCTACTAGAGACGTTAATTGGTCTACCCCATGGAGTTCTACGGATGACGCTCATCTTCTCGTTGGTGTGTACGAGCACGGCTATGATAATTGGGAGGCTATAAAGCTGGACTCTGACCTTGGTCTTGGTTCAAAGTTGCTTCCATTAGCTGCAAATGAACGACCTCAGGCAAGCCATGTCCGCGCGCGAGTCGAGTATCTGCTCAAGGCGCTGAAGAAGCACTGCGCCAAAGACAGCTGTGAGGACTCCCAGAAAGGTGCTCTTCGTCGTCGTCACAACAAGTCCTCTAAAGAACATAAAAAGAAACACTCTAAACGTCTTTCAGGTTACGCTCATTCCAAAGAGTCTTCCAGATCAAGCGTGAAACCCAAATCAGCAGAGTTTGTTGAGTCTGACGATAGTTCCTCCGGTTCTGATGGGGGTGCTGGTGATGCGGATGCGCCTTCGATTTCAGCTGTACCACCTTTGCGCATAAAAAAGACACCCCAGAAACGGCATTTAAAAATTGAGAATGTCGATGATCGACCACCAAAGAAGAAGGCTAAATTGAATGATGAGAAGATGAAGCATGAACCCCTTCACTGCACATCAAATCGGAATCCAACTTCCT
Source organism: Echinococcus granulosus (assembly GCF_000524195.1). Taxonomy (NCBI): domain Eukaryota; kingdom Metazoa; phylum Platyhelminthes; class Cestoda; order Cyclophyllidea; family Taeniidae; genus Echinococcus; species Echinococcus granulosus. Next base: position 145,168 of record NW_020170421.1, on the reverse strand, counting down.
TTACAAAGCAAGAGGAGGAGGAGTTCCGCCAAATGCGTGGTTCACTTTTTCTCAAATGTAAGCAACACCTTCATCCCATCAAGAAACTGTTTAAGCAATTGGAGCACCTGGAGAATCATGGTATTACCGAAGGTGAAAAATTTAATATGGTGATACTTGGCATCGGCGAGCATATCCGCTCTTTGGTTGGAGATATCGACGACAGAGAAGAGCGTCATACCTGGAGGCATCTTTACTGGGAGTTTGTGCAGAATTTCTCTGAAAAAGATGCATTGCAGTTGGAACAGGCCTATAGTGTGGCGCGAAAGAGCGAGTGGTTAAAACAGGAGGCATCCTCCAGTAGGTCCTACGAAAGAAATCGGGATGAGCAAGATCGTAAGGCTCACGATCATCGGCACCATCGCCATCGGCAGCGAACACAGGAGGGTCAACACTCGCAACACCGCGACGATCCCATCGGTGGCAGAGATGGCAGTAAGTCAACCGACCGCCATCGTAGTCGCTCTCACCATCGTCATGGCGGCGATGCAGTGAGAACGGAAAATCTGAACGCTAGTAGTGGTGTTGTAGGGGGCAGTGGCAGTGGTAGTGGTACTGTCCATCGTAGTTCCTCATCTGGTACTGTTGATAAACGATACGGTGGAGACTGGTCCAACCGTAGAAACTTCAACAACACAACTGAAAGGTCGTTGAAGCACCGCATTAATCGGAATGATTGGTCTGGGAGCTCAGGGAATCTCAAAACTGATCGGTAGGTTTGATTTGCGTTCTACATTTGTTGCTAGATCTTATTATAATGCATGCCATCTGTTGCAGGTACAACAATGCGTTCAATCGACCCAGTCCTGGTTTCTCTGATGCTTTCAACAACCCCAGCATGCATAATCTCCATGGCTCCCGCGAACATAACCTGAATTCTACCTCCAGTAGCATTCCCCCACCCTATTCCTTCCAGCCTCCATCCTCGCAGTTTTCTTGGCAGGAACAAAAGTCGGCCCCGTTGCTCTCCTCTCCGCCTTCTATGAGTGGCAGCAGCATCATTCCTCCACCAATTGTGTCACCACCTTCCTCCTCGTCATCTCGCGATCCCCGGTTGTTTCAAAATCGTCAGTAGGGAAGTAGTGTACTTCCCTTTGTGCTTGTACAGTGTAGAGACTTTGTGGTGATGATGAGGATGACTGTCCGACGCTTTCATTTGTCCTTTTACCTCTTGTATAGATAGTTTTCTCGCGTGTTATTCCCCTCACCCCAGCTACTACGGCTTGTCATTCTCGTCATCATCACATAATGTCATTTTTTACCGACTATTAGTGTAATGCAATTCTTACCGAAGCGGTTCCCTCCCAATAAATCTGCATATTTTGTACGCAGGCGGTCGTCCTGAGCCCCCTGCGGTGGTGTGACTTGGTTATATTGGGAAGGCTACTGGTGTAGGGGGACACGGAGCGTGGCACGATTACGCTGACGGACTGGGAGGTTCACCGAGACGGTTTTAGTTGCAAGTTGATCATCATATGATTTGTCATGCTTGGTGTCTGCTTCGAGTCTAGCGTGGGGATACCCTCCTGACAGTAGCGGGTGCCTTAAATTCGACTTAAATTTAGCCTGAAGAAACTTGGTGATCGTGGCACTAAAGCGTGTTCTCGCAGGGGTGCATGTTTGCTTAAAAAGTCGGTGGAGCGGGCTTTTAGCCACTGGTAGCCTCGATGGAGTTACGACGTCAGTAAAGATACGTTAGAGCCGCTAATTTAGATGTGAATTTGAATCCTTAATTTGGAAAGGGTTGCACAAAAATGCACCAGCATTTTCACCAAGTATGCCAGCATTTTCTATACATATCAACTTAAAACTTTGAGAGTTAAAAACAGTAGGTCTCAAAGCACGAATTACTTGTGTCAAGAATGTGAAAACCCATTGATTTAACACTACATTAATCCAATTTGTTGGCAGAATAATAATTTTCAATTTCTATGGCAGTAGGTGAATTGCATGGGTTTGCTTAGGCAACTAATTTTAAAGCTCGTGCGAGTTTGACTGCCTCCGAGAGCCTACTGATATTTCCAGCCTTGGCAATCAACTTCAAATCATTGCAAATGCATTTACACCACAGCGAGTAATCAATAACATCGATTTATCGACATCACCAGCCCTAGATCAACTCACGTCTGAAATCAATTTACTGCAACAGGGTCACAAAGTCGACACGACATTGGAGAATGGAGTCATTCCACTACACTCGAATCTACACTTTCACACGGGATAATCTAAAACACACGCTGAACGATTATTTCGTAACAGGTCGATTTTTATTGTCGAATCACTTCTCAAGGAAGCTAACTTAGAACTTTTTTACCACTAGCATAGCCATTTGTACCTTGACGGTAATATTGCTTTGGACCAAGAAAACAATCACCAACGTCCGTAAATTGACTGTATTATCACACATAAACCCAACCATTAGATTCGCACTTTTCTCAGGCCTTACATCACAATCCGTAGGCTTGTAGCGAAACAATCACAAGGGCAGTGTGGCTATCGATTACCAGACCAGTTCGTTCTGTGCGCTGATTGGTGGGTAGGCGTGCTCCTTACCTAATTGGCAGGCGATGCTGAATGGAGAGCACGTACGCACCCGGTCTTTACCGCTGCGTAAACAACATACGCACTCTGCTTAGGCAGACATTTCAGCCAATAAAGTATGTGGGTTAATTGTGGCGTTTTTACAGCTCTCTAAATAATGCTTATTTTCCAAGAACAAAAGCAACGGTTGGTGTAACAGCGACTCGTTTAGTAAACTGTAGAAGTGTGTTTAAGGGTCGCGATCATTATTACACACGGGAATAGTGTAAAATCCAATTATGGATTGCAAGTGATGTTTCCCAAGTGCCTCCAATAATTTTATTTGGCATATCATAGGGAAATTATTGAGGCAAAAGTGGCGCAGAGGGTGTAGCATAAGACAAATTAATAAACTAAGAAGAAGTGAGCTCAAATTGTCTATTATTGTCGACATGGCGCTGATTTCTTAAATTCACATTAACCAACGCTAACAAGGCCTTGGTTACAGATCGATATTTTGATTTAAAATAAAGTTGCTACTTATAATTTAAAGTACGGCACTAGAAGTGATGCTACTACGATGATGGTGAATAGTACCGGATTTGGAATCCAGTTAACTTAAGGTATAAATGGATGAACGCCAAAAAGCCATTTCCCAAAACCTTTGTCCTGCGTATTTTGTGCGTGCCATATGCAAATAAGAAACCAGAAAATTCTGGAAGAAAGTTACTTTTGTGGAAAATTTGAAAGTTGAATGACATAAAATTGTTTTCACTCATATCATAAAAGTCAACTGCATGTAGAAGAAGAAAGAATTTTGAGAAGGGGAAAAGCATCTTCCGAATAATGTTTTGACCGAAATTTCTTTATGCTAGCAAGTGATATACGAGCGACCGGTTCGTAGAATGTTCCCCTTGCAAATAGTCAAGATACATGCAGACTGAACTCTAAAACAGGTCTCACTTACAACCTTTACACCATGTCATAAAAGAGTGCAAATTTTAGGCTATTGATGAAGATTGGTACAAGTTTAAATCATTGCAACCTTTGATCCATTCTACTTAGATCAAATTTTATGAATAATTAACAAGGCTTTTAAGAAAACTACTTCAATCACTTTATCTGATCTGTAAGATTTTGTAAATCGGATCATCACTGGAGAAAATGTTGGGCTTTTGTGCTGCAAGTGAATGTGGGAAGCCAAACCGTAATCCACACAGAAACAACAGTATCATTAAGGCAGTGGTTACTTTTAACGCCCTTTCAAATTATGTAATAGATGCCCTTGATTTAAAGGAACTGAAATAAATCGTATCAGTTATTTAGTACCCAGTTTGGTAGAGTTATACATCCCCAAACTGAACAAATTCTTGGTCGTTCATATGAAGATCCAATTTGTCTGATGTAATTTACGAAACAGGTTCTCACTCATGACTTTGAAACGTTCCCAACGGGAATGGGATACCTTAAAAACATGGCCTTATGTGCATGGGTGATAGAAATGAAATATACGGCCGGATCAGGCAATATATAAGTAGACAGTGATTGTTTAAGCGGAGAGGAACATGCGAATCGACTGTCAGTGCACAATGCAAATTTGCATCCACTATTTCCTTTCACTGGTTACCCGTTGTTCTGCCATTATTTCAACTGACTTCTGAGATAGAAAAATTAAGCAAGTCACGGGAGGTTTCTTTGTCCTCGCTCCAGTCACTCCAGCCTTTCTATTGGATATAGGGTACCAAGATGTCAATTAGCATTTCATTAAGGTGCCTTGGTAAAATATGCTTAAATTCCCTTGCAGGTTGTCATTATTACTGGAATTACAGTCCAGGATCCTGTTTTATTGACCTAGTCATCCCCCACTGGCGACTCAAATGATTTGTGCAAAAGTAATCAAGAAAATACTGTAAGAATATTCTATTTCAAATAGTCAGTTAATGCATCGTGGTAGTAGATTGACATTCCGCTGACAAACAACAGGCTGTGAACTAACGCCTAGAAGTTATCAATATCACGGACAATTTAATCCCTATTGACAGCTTTAACGGCCTTTTTATCGCAAATAACACACCAGATTTCTATTCTGGTCCTCCAAAATGACTTTGAATCCAGTTTTTTGTCAGCTACTAATGTACGCATCTGGATGCCAGAAGTAAACATAGATGCGCCAAGGTGATAATCGAGCATGCTATATATTTGGCTCACTTAAGAGATTCTTCGGTTCTCTAAACTGCTGAAGTCACTACTTGTTTCATTAACCATTTGATGCGATATTATCAATTATATGAGTTCCTCAAATGGGAAAATCAGCTGGGTCGTGAGCACATCATGCAAAGACAATCGACTGACGTACTTACTAGCTGCTGTGAAAGCGGGGGTGGATGACGTTGGGCATCTGAAAAGATTCTAAGCTCGCTCTCCTGATTTTGATCTCTGTTCCCATCCTGTTATATCGAGAGGTGAGCCACTCGAATATTTGTGTCATACTTGTAGATAGCCATGGAGGTGAGGCGACGTCCAGCTATTTCAAAGAGCCCCTTCAAGCTTACAGTCAACCTTGTCCATTGCACCAATTTTTGTGTTTCCGAGATCCTGCAAGGTGGAAACCTCATGAATTTCCCACCATAATATGGGAACGTGTTCCAGTGATGAGCCTTGAAATGTTGTCAAGACCGACTGGTGTCCTGGGAGAACCATTTGTTGTGTAAGGGCAATTAACTACTCCCTACATTTCCTTAAATATTGATCCTTTGTCAGAAGTCTTGGTTCTTCTTTAGTTTTATAACTGACTAAATTATATGATGTTTATTTATTCAGCAGTTCCAGTTTCGTTTCTCCCACCTAGATTAAAACCTACTGCCTCCCAGTACTATATGGAAAATCGTTTTTATGCCTGTTGAGAAATTGAAGCTTTTATTTGGAACTGTACAAGTGCAACCCCTTCGTAAATTATTTTACGACTCACCTTATGGCTTAATTATTGCTATTAAAGTCCAAATAGTAGCTGCGCAGCTCTAGAAAGTTCCGTATTTTTTGAAATTCCTTAAAGTGCATGATTTGAGAACAAAAAAAATAAAATTTGAGTCTGGGGCTACCAAAGGTAGGATTTGCAACGCCTGGAATCTTTCCTACAGACGAAAGAAGTCATTACATGTGGGCAGAACATGTATTGTTGACGTGTTGAAGAGTTGCAGAGGGGAATTGGCATGCACCAGAGGCCATACTGCCTACTGGAAGTACAAAAGTGGAGTTCTAAGTGCCCCCGGGTCATAAATGAAGAGTTAGACAAATAATCAAAGCATCTTCTCTTGAACGCCATCCTCTGTACTCTTTATAAACAACCTCCCGACTCGGCCGTCGCAATTTAGTCGGTGCTGTACGTAAAAACACCCACGAACCAACCGTTCCAGTTACTGAATTTCCTTGTAACTAAAATGATATTTACCGCAACACCACTGATCCGTCTTGGCGGTTCCACTGGATCTGAAGTTTCGTCCTGTTTGGAAACTGTATTGGTGGAGGGAGAAATGTGCTAGACATCTCGTATTTCTATCGCTAGTCGTAAGTACGCTGGCCCCAAAGCAGGCATTAAATAAGGGAAGGTGTTTGAAATAGTTTTGTGGGATAAGGCATTTCTTTTATTCCTCCTTGCCATTTTGCTTGCACTTCAGTGCTGCCAGCCATATCGTTCTATCTGAGTTCCATCCAGCTAGCAGAGAGGCAAAAGAGGCATCGCGTGTCAACTTAATTGACATCTTCACGAGGTACCGTAGACAGCTCCGTAAAGAACTTTTTTACGATTGGTGACACTTTGGTTGTAAATAACACTTTTGCAGAGCAGGGGACCGGGGTAGGGGCGCCAATGGGAGTCATTACAGATTCCTCCATCCACACCACGTTCCCTCCTTCCGTCACGTTAAGATTTAGCATTCGGTAAAAGAAGTCAGTGTTTTTCCTTAGAGTTTGGGTTCGTTTTCTACTTCCACCAATGTAGTGTCCCGGGCCTTTCATATAGGCAAAAGAGGACATAACACCAGGGTAGAATTTATCTTATCGAGCTGGCCTGGAGGACATATTAATGGACGGAAGCATAACAGCCGTGCCCTTCTGTGCCCGCGTAACCAAAACTAAAAGATAAACAAACAACCAGTGCATTACACTATGGCGTGGTGATAAATCACGTATACGACAAGCGATGTGGGATAGCACTCTTAAGCATTCCTTTTTCAAGTATTTAAAAATAAATAGAGAAAACCTAAAATCTCCCAAAGGCCCTTTTCCGAATAGAAACATTTATCTTTTAAGACAGCATAAGCATCCATATTGAGTGCAGTGACCTCAAGGCAATTACATATCCATGAAAATGCTTTCTTCTTTTGCTCTTGCTCTTTTAGGCATGAACAATAGGAACAAACAATTGAAGTAAAGCGCTGGAGTCTGATAAAGTTGGCCTTTGCTCTACTCTTTTTCAGCAGAACCAAAACTACAAAGTGAAAAAAAACCAACCAAAAATCTAGCCGACCAGTTCTTACGAGATCAACGTCAATCTTAGATACAGACTAATAAGGCTAAAACAAAATTTGAAGTGTTTAGTTTTTGCTACTTAGGAACCAAAAGTGGTGGTAACTGATGCTCCAAACTCTTTGAAAGAAATTACGACTCGATACACACCTTTATTACGATCTTAATCGGTGGATGGCCAGCAGATCATTGGAGTCCAACATTTCCAAATCACATGTCAATGCCATTCATTTACACCACTAGTGGCAGTTGTCGCAAAGATGGAGGCTAATCTCAACAATTCTGTTAGGATGGGGTTGTCTTAGCTTAATGAGATGGGAAAATTGACTGCTACAGATCCGTTGAATCAAAGATGCACACAAATCTTCTTTTATCCATCGTATGGGTTAGATGTATTAATCTTAAAAATTTACTGCTTCATTACTATAATGAACTGATCTGATAGAATTAAGTACGTCCGGATCTACGTAAAACTTCATATATATCACATGGTTAAAATACTTAAACACGTAATCCAAAATATTGAGGTAACTGTGGTAAAAACAAATTTGAGGGTAAAGTAACGAACAAAGTCCTCTGTAAAAATCCTAAGTGCACACAATCATACCTGAGGTGCAACAATTAAGTGCCCACTCATCCGCATACATGACGTCCTCTCAGAAAGCACATGGGCATTGAAATTCAAGCATGACGTCTCAGTACTCCCTACCATCATTTTACCCTTTAATTGAGGTTTGAGAAGGATATAAATAAGAAGAAAAAGAAAGTTAGAATGAAGGTGGAAATATGGGTCAGTGCGTTAAATTCATTATCATGTGGACAAGGTAAAAACTATTTTATACGGGCTAAAGAGGTCGCAAGTAAAATAAGGAGCTTTAAACATTGATAAAAGCATTCAAAAGTTGTGTTAACAGACGTCTAAAATATCTTGATGAAGAAAATTATCTGCCATTACATGTGAACCAAGTTTGATCACGAACGGGACAAAATTTTCAAATCGGATTTTTTCGTCCATTAGAGGGATAACAGACGCTCTGATTCACTCAAGCAGTGACTACTTGATGAATAGATTGAACTGTCAGGGTGTGAGGTGAGGCTTGCCCGGCACATAGGAATTAATGTAAGCAGTCATGGTTACACATAAGCTTCAGAACACTAAAGCTAGTATAAAAACTCTTGTTACGAGAAACGGATGACTACAGCAGTACCATGGATACCAGAATCCTCTAATATGATTACACAACGATGCCTATGCCATTAAAATACCAAAAACGACCCTCTTTAAGTAATAAATAGCAAGCAGAGATTTGCAAATCGAAGTCAGCTGAATTGTCGCTAAATTTTGTGGCGGTGCCTTAACGAGTCAAAATGCGCTTACTCCCACCTTTAGAATACGAAAACCCCAATGTCCAGTCCAAGGCAATTTTTATGTTCAGAAGTTACAAAACTAATCAGACCATTTCATTTTGGGGCCAAATTGCACTACGTACCGCTACCATCTTCATATGAGCTAATACATCAACATCAAAGCCATACAAGTGTTGTGCTCCACTTTGCAGACACCATTGACATATTAAATTATAGTAGGAAACTTGTCACGCACAGCCAACATTTGAACAGGGGAGGGAGGGGGGGGGGGGAGAGAAGAGTTAAAACATTTTTAGAACAAGGTAAATACGGCAGGTGGTGACTTCCTCAGATCCAATTTATCCGACAAAAGCGTGCAAACCCACCAAACCTTGCTCACCTTACAATAAATTTACCATCTCCCTAAAACTATCTCCAGTAACTAACTAAAATTAAGCATTGACACCACAGAGAACGCATTTGGACGCGGGTTATCCCAAAACAATGAAAGCACGGAGACGGAAGCAGAGTCATTGACAGCACATCCATATGCAAACGCCTTCACTTAAATCGGACAGGAGACATCAAAAGGCCCTTCAGAAAAAAAATAACACGTCTATTGTATTTCAGAACTACAAATCCATCAAATGAAATTCAACGAATGAAAGTCTACTTATCGGTAACCACTCGAGTCATTCTATCACCCAAGAATATTGCTTCCCAGTACCAAGAAGCATAGCAGACTTCGTGATTGAAGAGATTAGGTTAAAGCTCAATCACAGGTTTCAGTTACTTGATCGGCAGTAAAGCGGAAGCACACGTACCGTAAGGTTAAATGCGGTAAAATTCTAGGCTAAAAATGAACAACTGCAATGCTAAGGTCAACAGTGCGATCCAGCTAAAATATTATCACTGAAATAATTAGGTTATACTCAACTAATATTTGTCAAAAAACCCAGGGTTTTTTGCTTGAGTTTATTATTCTCCAAATAGAGTGAGTTTGCAGTACAAAAGTCTGTTGACAACAAACATGAGTTATTATTTTACTATTATTATTGTGGTTTTGGGCTAATGTTAAAATGAAATGATACGCATTGACCACTGCCAAATTTCTTGCCATTTTGCTGTTTTTAAGATGTCAAAGGAGCCTGCATTTGTAAGCATGCTCTCGTTTAGCGGATGCCAATCCAATTTGATAGTTACTTATTAATAAAAACTATTTTAAAAGCAATTGTAGCTCCCTTTGACTTTCTTGTAGACAAAAGAAGATATGACACTCGGACATAGTACACATTCAATACGCATAAGTGAATGGAGCCTTTGGCATTGTCTGATGGCTAGCCCACCCTGTGAAAATGCAATTGTAGCGTCCCGAGACTCCCTGAAGACGAAAGAAGACAAAATACTCGGGCAGAATATATTCAGCGCGGAGAAGGTGTCTGGGCTATTGGCATGGCTTGAAAGGCCAGCCCACCCAGAGAGGTACAAGAGGGCTAATTCAAAGTACAAAAGTGGCGCCTCACCAATACCGAGGGATAAACTACTATCGCGTTACACAATGGTGGGGACACAAAGTGGCCCACTACCAAAATCGAGGGTTAAACAACCAACGCATTGCACAACATCCACGAAAAATGCTATGAAACCGAGTCTAGTGAGGTTGTTTTAGTAGGGATTGCCTGTTGGTTAATGAGACTTCCAAATGCCTCGTTGTATGATTTTCCGCTACGAAACTGCATAATTCGCTTTAGAATATATCTACTCGATCACTAGTGTGTATTTTTGTCAAAAATTCGTTTAATACTGAAGTCTGCACCTCACCACCATTCATAAGATTTATGAATAAACTCAACCGTTCTTCTTCGGTTCTTATGCAACAATTCATTTGCAAAGTATTTTAAATCTGCATATCAAAATATCTTTTGTGGTGCATCAAATAAGAGAACTGACATTCGTACCCTGTACATCATTATGGTTACCAAAATGCTATGCGTGGACCCCAACATATCTCTAAAGTAGTTCCTAATTCATGTGTTGGATCATGCTTGATAAATCTTTCGTTACCCTCTTCAGACTGCCAAGAACCAGCCTTCAGAGGCTGAATTATCTTGATATGGTGCGCCATATGCCATCAGCTCCTGAAACCCATGCAAAATTCTTTTTTATCTGAAAAGTATGGTTGGATGCATTATTACTTTCTACATATTCTTAAGTAGGGCCTATTGACCTCTTTGTCATGACTCTTTTCATCGATTTACCATTGGTAAAATTGGGTTTCTGGTTCATATCGTAAGCTACAATACCATTGTTTTGCCTGAGAATAAATGCTGGTACAAAGTTCATCTGCTTTGTAATCGCTCAACATTTTTATGGTCTCTTGAACCCGATGACTCATTAGAGTCCGCTCACGCCCCTCCTTGCCTGTTCGTACATGAAAATGCTTGAATGGTCTTAACTTCACGGCGTGTTTGAACCTCTCAGTCTAAGTATATTTACCTAGATGCACGCGAAATTGCAAGGAGCTGATACTTTAAACTAGCACACGCTCCATCTATACTTCACGAGGTGATTGAGTGGTCAAAACTGCGAAAACAGAAATAAAGCGGTGCCTGAGACTTTCGTAAAGACTAAAGGAGACATAATACTGAAACAGCAGGGTTCGGGGGGATCTACTGGCATGGCCCCGAGGTCATGCCTCCCAGCAGAAGTACAAGTGCGGAGCCTTGAGTGCTTGGGAAACCAAAAGGAAGCGTTAAACAATGTTCAAATTATTACAATAATCCCAAAATGTTCATTCCGTTGTTTTAGTTTTATTTCAGCCAAACTAACCAGTCTTTTTCGACTAGTGAAATCGCTTTGGTTTAGAAAGCAGATTTGCCTCCAACCGCTATGGTTACATGGTCTTAGTGGATGGCCTCAAAATTTCAACAATTCCATTTACAACTCTGAAGTGGATAATGTGCATTTGCTCCTCTACCTATAGGAACTTACACAAGAGAGAAACAGTTGCGACCATTGCTAGCCAATGAGTAATGCAACAACGCCACCGGAAGTGTTTCTGTTTCTCTCCGACTATGACAGTTGATAAGATCTACTGAAATTAAACTAGGATCACAAAAGACACGAAATTTTTGAATAGGATGACTAAATAAATGAAGCAAAAATAGGGGGATAAATGCACAATTAAGGCACAGTCATAGATGGAAATATCTTCTATTTAGGAGGCTTTGCATGCCTACAAACCGTCTTTAAAAATCCCTTGAAATGATTCCACTTTTCTAGAGATAGCTGGTAAATAGTGTCTCATGTTAGTAAACTTTAATCTCCTTCGTGAAATTTCAACCACAAGAGGTTTCTCCATCAAACTTTGAACCTGTTGACCAAAGCAACATTGGCATACCCCTTTGGCAACGGATAAATGTTATAACTACAGTTAAATTCAAGAATAAAGAGAACAATCATATCTCCTACTTGCCAACGGCGACGTACCTTAATATGACATTAGAGGTGGAAGGTCATACCACTTTCTTGAAAGAATAACCAAGTCCAAGTACAATTGCGACATTCAAGTCATATCACGTAAACTGCAAACCATAGCACAATTTAAGTAAACAGAAGTATAGTACTATAAATTTGCAGAACTTTTTTTCTTAACTTCGAATGACTACAAATAAGTGGTCTTTTAGGGACCTATTTGTAGCTCTCTGCGATTTACCTGAAGACGAAAACAAGACGTAACACTCAAACAGAATAATGTATGGTCGACGTTCAGGAGGGTAGGAGGGCCACTGGCATTCCTCGAAGCTTAGGCTACGCAGCGGTGGTACAGTACGAGCGATTAATGTACTATTTGGTTCCTCTCTTCTTTTGAATGTCATCCCTAATGTTTCCTTTTGGTAAACTTCCTACGGCATCCATCACAACGCAGATGATGCGGTAAGAAAAACATCTACCAACCAACAGCGTCAGTCCTTGACTTTGCGTGCAACTTAGAAGATATCTGACTGCAACACCACTGTTCCCTCTTGGAAATACTACTGGATTTGGAGGTCCATCTTGATCTTGTAGTGAATTGGGAACGGAAGAATGTACTGGCTAACACGTATGTCCATCGCTTGTTGCAAGAACACCGGCCTAAAAGCAGTCATTTAATAAAGGGCGAGGTTTTAACAGTTTCTTGGAAATGATTTTTCTTTTGCATCTCTTCCACCTTGCCACTTTGTTCTTACCTCAATATTGCCCAACCGTATCGAGCTGGGTTCTAACCAGTCGGAAGAGAGGTGGAGGTCTCACGTATTCACCTCACTGACCACTCCATGCAGGTAGAGTAGACTGTTAAGTAGCAAGCTTTCAAGATTATTCACGGACACTACTAGTGTAGCTTCAGCTGTTAATAGCGATGCTGCAGAACAGAACACTGGAGCAGTTGCCGAAGGTCGACGTCATACTCAACCCTTCTGTTGGGGATCGACACAAGTTCTCCCACTCACAGCAAATGCCCTTCTTCCGTCAGTTAATGCTTAGCATTTTACGATTGGAAATCAGAATAGTTGTCTCATAGGGCAGGAAATGCTTCCCAATACCATTATTTTAGTATCCTGAGTCTTGTCTGAAGGAAAAAGTTGACATAACACTTGAGCAGAATAAGTATGATCAAAGTACAGAAGAGCTTGATGGCCACTGGCATCCCTGGAGGCCACGCCGCCCGGTAATGGTACAATCGTGGAGCCCTAAACGGCTCGTTATTAAAATCGAGAATAAACAATCCGCAAAATTATTGTACCAAAAGACTGTAATTTATTGAAAGCAATGGCTCTACCCCTTGCAGTGCAACCAACTTTCCAAATATCATAAGAAGTCACGAGAATCTCTTGTTTGCAGCAGAAGGTGGTTAATTGATTAGTAATACCCATAGCCAAAGAGAAATGATAAGAGTTTTCTTAGGGCCATCTGATTGCTCAGGATACCTCACGTTTTGTTGAAGTTCAATTGAAGAAGCTCTAGAATAGAGTGAAGGATTAGGAAGATGAGTGGAGAAACTTTCATACAATCAGACTCCTCAGCATATTCACTACGTCTGTAGCTTGTTTTTATCATGCAATCTTTATCTGTTCATCACCGATAAACAATAACACTTAATCGAGTTGCAGTTCTTTGTGTTTTTGAGAACAATTTAACAAGTGACTTGTAGTGGTTGATATTCCACTTCAGCCTATACATCTTACATCATACTTAATATTTTCCCACTGAAAGCTGCCAGATAAATGTTAATATTTGGCTATTTTTACCTCAACCAACCTAGTAGTGACAGAATTTAGGAAATACATTTATTTATTACCAATTTCTGAGGAGCATATACCATGCACCCACAAGGCCGGCAGTAAACGTGCTAAGCTATACAGCTACAAAATATCATGAAATTAGCTTACCAAATCTTTTCGTGAATTATTTGGACTGTAATAAGTTGATTATTTGCTTAAAATTTCGTTTTTATTTAAAGAGCATTTAAGGATCTACCTTGTATTTTCTCGAAACGGTGTGGAATTCGGACCATACAAGTAGCCCACAACCCTTACATATTCTGCTCCAGCATTATGTCTACTTGAAAATGACGTCTACCTCCGGAAAATACCAAGAGTCTGTGATTTACAGGAGTGCTACTGACACCTAAAGTGACACTAGCAGTGAATCATTTCAAAAAGTCCGTTATAGATGTGTCCACGGTACCTGTATGGAGATGTTAATGAAATGAACACGCGATACCTCCTCTACCACTCTACTACCTGACTAGAATCCAGATAGATGGAAAAATGGATATAACTGGGCAGCAATGAAGTGGAAACGAAGGGGCAAGGCGGAAAATAAACTTAAAACCTAATCTTCACTAAATTAAAATCCTGTCCTTCGTTAAATTACTACCCGTGGGCCCGTCTTCCTATGACTAGCGGTGGACATACGCAATGGTCAGCCCATTCCCCCTTTCCGAAATACAGTTTCCAAACAAGACGAATCACTAGATTCAATAAAATTGTCAAGATGGATTAGTGACATTGCAATCGAATACCCTTTCAGTCACAAGGAAAATCGATGACTGGCACGGTTGATTCGTGTGTACTTTTGCGTACAGCACCGACTACTTCGTGATGGTCGACTTGGGAGGATTACTAAGGTTAGAGCCTAAGACGACTCTTAGAATGGGAGAGGGTCTGTAATACTACGGCTATTTGCGTAACTTTTTGATTTGAAACCGGTATCATTTAAGATTCCACTTTTGCAGTCCCTCTAAATGGCATGGACTCCGAACTATGTCAGTAACCCCAGCCCTTCCTTACGTCGGCAGTACATATTCTGCACGAGTATTATGCCTCCTTTATCTACAGAAAAGTTGAGTGGGGCTACAATACTTCCTGGATCAAACCTCTCTGCCACCAGTGGGGAAAGATACTTTACAAATCGTCTTTGTGCCTCATAATTGAATGTATTCATGGATGGAACACATTTAAGTCCTCCCTCCGAATAGGCATGAGATAGTAATAAATGTTTGTTTTTTTATAACATAAGTATAAATTGCATTTAGAATTGCAATAGTTCTCTTAAAAATCAGATAAAAATGGTGTTCTCGAGAGGTAGTAATGTGAAAAAGTTGCAGACTTAAACTAGTTATCTCACCACTTGAGTCGGTGAACAAAGAACGAAACGTACAATGTTTGTGCCACTCACCTCACGAGGCGGCATACAAAAATATTTAATTAAAGTTTACGTAAGAAATAGCTATGCTACAAATTTCTGGAGTTTTTACTAATCAGTATCTGTGAAAGTGATTTAAATTTTAATACCTCCTATTGTCGGGAAAGAGGAGAAACTCTAACTGACTTTATTAGAAGAAGTAAGATTTCGCAGATTTCGACAGAAAAATCGTCTTGGCGAAAAAAAGGAAGATTAATCTGCTTCAGGCTGATGAAGAACTCTTGGGGTTTCAGAGCACTTCTTACGGTACAAACCAAAAGGAGCAGAAAAAAGGATTAAAACACGCCGTTCTTTGTGGGTTCTTGTACGACTAGCCTACGGGAAACAAATCAAGGTTGCTTTCCCTTTTTTCCATATGAATGAGTAATTCTCCTTTCATCCAGGTCCATCAGTTGTTAGTGGGGCGATGCCCACCAACAGAGTTCCCAGAATTCACAAGTTTTCTCCTCACTTCTTCACCCATCCTACGAGTGTGCCCCGTTAAGGAATTACTGGAAGGCCTTTTCCAGGACCCATTTATGCTATGGGAAATCATTTCGCGTCAGTTTCAAGTAATGAATGACCATCAGTTTCGCCAGAGTACCACAATTGCGTAGTTTCTGGTAATTCATAGTTAAAAAGCTAAGGCGAATCTTAAAACGAGTGGCCTTGAGTAGTTCTGATTGTCATTAGAGAACCATAAAATGGGTCCCTAGTATCTTCTGGACCCCACAAATTCTTAACTCTAATATTTATTCATATATCAGAATTCGTGACCCATACCACTTCTATTCAATCAGTAATACCATAATTACGTACTGGTATTGTGAAAGGAGTAAAGTCGGGTTGGTTAAACCATTCAAAGGACGTTAAGCGTGTGACTGTAATACCCTGATTGTTTATCCAACTCTTCGTTTCCGTTACTTGAGCATTTGAGGCATCGCCATTGTACTCCCGCCCAGTGCCATGGCCTTTGGATCATGCCTGTAGCACCCACCCCTTCTCTAAGTTAAAAAAACGTTTTTTGTCTTAGTAGTATGATTTCTTTCGTTTTCAGGGAAGTCTAAGAGCGCTACATCGGTGGCAATGGAAAGTAGACACGATCCCAAAGGATAGCCACTTTAATTGCTATTGCCAGGCGCTAAATTTTAATGTGACGGAAGAGGATCGCATGCTGGTGATGGAAGTATCTGTGACGGCCCCTAATGGAAGGTCAAAAAATGACGTCTACCTTCAGCAAATACACCAGTGCCACATTCGACGGGAATGCTACCAACAACTGAAGAGACATAAGCCGTGGCTGTGAACCATCTGGATAAATGCGTTAGGCAGCACCCACGATACCTGCATGAAGATGCCAATGAATTGGAAAAGTGAGACCTCCTCCACCCTTCTACTAGTTGGATAGAACCCAACTAGTAGATATGGCTGGGCAGCACTGAAGTGAGAATAAAGTGGCAAGGCGAAATAGAGGCGGTAGCTTATCTCCTTGGTTCTGCTTTAAACCCCGCCCCTTATTAAACGACTCTGCTTTTAGGCCTCTATTCCTTCGAGTAGCGGTAAACATTCTTGATGGTCAGCACATCCCCCCTTCCCCCAATACAGTTTCTAAACAGAGCGAAACGAACAAAACGTAAATAACTTTATACCTTGCTTTTGAATTTAATTAATTTTTTCAAATTAGGTTCAAATTTTGCGTTTTAGTTTGGTAACCTTGGCTTAATGATACATTTGCAGCAGCTCTAGTCATTCCTGAAGACATAAGAAGTCATAGCATTAAACCGGAATATGCACTGCCGACGTAACGAAGGATTGTGGGGTAGCTACTGGCATGACCCGGGGGCCATTCGGCTCAGTGGAAGTGCAATCGCGGAGCATTAAATGCCGGCAAAGACTGAAAAGGAAGAGTTAAAAAGAAATCACTGTATTACGTAAGTATTTGCATGTTTGTTTAAAATTATTCCCTTAACTTGAGGCCTTGGTAAATACCCTTTCTGAAAGCGTGTTCCTCTTAGTTAAATGGCAGGAAAAGTACATGTAATCTTTAAGGTGGAATAGCCTGTGATTTAAAGTTAATTCAAGTGAACAAATTTACTGCAACTCGTAATTTCGAAATTTAAATGTGATTCTTTAAGGGGTCTGCTGTGCTTAGATCTTTTATTTTATTTTGTTCCATTGCCATTATTTAAGGTGTGGTAGAGGGGGCTTATTCTCATTCGGCTCGACACACTTTGAAACATATTTTCTCGACTGAATTAATTTCAATCTGTCTTGATTTATTTACCAAATTGGACTGATTTTCTGCTCCTTATTTTAGTTTTTCAGCCTTTCAAATGGATTTTTGTGTACTTTTAATGGCTCTGGAAGTTGTTGAGTAAATGAAGGTTCTCGAAATTCTAAATGAATTATTACGTCATGACTAAATTTATCTATTTCCTTGTTCTTTCACAAAACATAGAATTCTATTTGCGCTTTTGAGAGATTAAAGCGGCGTTTTTTTGACAATAAAAACCTTAAATCCTAGTCACCAACATGGTATTTATAACACAAAGTTTAAAAAGCCCATTTTATCAGATTTTGGGCTCATCGTTCCCTTTTGCTTAAAATAACAACTCCCTCATCGCCTTCTCAGCTCTCATGCGATTAGTTGCCTTAGCAACCTCTGCAAACAGCCCTGAATTATTCAAACGAGGTACATCATGCTTATCTACTGAGTTTTTCGAACCTACAACTGACAGTCAAAACATCTTTTTCACATAAAATTTGCCTCCGACTATAGCCTTACAAGTACAGTTTACTGTGGAAGTTTGGTGATGTAGGGTACGTATTAGTTAACTTAAGTCGCACCTTTTATGTCTCTTACTAATGTTCGTAAGGGGAACTAATTTACAGTTGGCAAATTTTTGAAGCCAACTTCCTCGCCTTCAAAATGTCTGAAATTGCTATTTTAGAATCAAAATTAATAAAAAATAACTTTAAATCCTCCAGTAGTTCAGCAAAGTACTTCGGTGATTGGTTCCGCGATTCTGGCAATTTGTAGGTTAAACCAAAAATATCACATCTTAGTAGGGATGAGAAATCATTTTTAGGGTAAGACAGTCTTTAGACCCCTAACAGCAGTATGTCGACCAACGAAGTAGATTAAGTTTAGGGACGATGAAGCAAATAACTTTAATTAACTTACATCCATACATTAGAAAAATTGCACTAATTTATCCCTTATCGTAACTAAACCAATTGAAATAACCTTTTAACAAGTGTATGCCAACAAAGTATGTGGCAAGGCAACTACTGATGGCGCCATGGTTTCCAATATGTTATTAGTACAATTGGTGCTGAAGCCACTGAAATACGAGATGATTCAATCCGCCCATTTACGACTTCACGGGATTGTTGTTTTTTTTTTCACAGCACCACTTGCGATTCTCAGGCAGGTTAGTGTTGGCACAGTTGGCTGCATAAACACATTCACACACGCACAAAAAACAAATTGGGGGGTGTTCACAGCGCACTCAACCTGTTGGCATGGACGCCAATTTTAATTCCTTCATTTTTACTGTGATTTTCATCTACCACCAATTTTGCACATTCCCTGCACATTCTACTTCATCTAACCCTCGATGCACTGATTGTATCGCGACGTTTTAAATATGCATTAGAATAGAGTAATATGCGCAGATTTGGAACGGAAAAAAATTTAATTAATGTATTAGCACTACCTTTGGTATTACTAATTGCAGTCTTAATTTTAAGCTGTTATACTGATTTAAAATATGATTGGGTAATTCTTTTTGGCCTGAAAATCGTTTTGGGAAATTCTTGACTTTGGAAACTTGCAGTGGTGAATAGGTTCTTGCAAAGCATATATTTTGCAAATTCTCGGCATTTATTTACTTGTAGGAGTACCGATGAGACCGTTGAAAACTTATTCCATTTCACACCTTGTGTAAACGCTCTGAGATCTTCATGTGATTCCAAATGAAGCATTCCCAGGGTGAATATTCTTCCCACCAAGTCGTGCGTCTATCCTCTCTTAGTATATCTATTAAATACGGCCTCAGAGATTTGCAAATAGCGGGTCACACAGGTAATACAGGGCTACTGAAAGGTGACGTGAGGTTCTAAATAACTATAACGTAACGCTCTGGTAGTTAGTTTAACTCTACTTTTAATTATGGGGCGGCTTAAGTCAGCGCCAGCTGAACTTCCGCATGAAAGCATAATCTCTGGTCAATCCCAGCAGCCTCTTAGCCCCCCTGTGCGTCAGTGATATATTTTCTGCTATACTGCTATTACTTCTTACGATTTCAGGCAAGACTCAAGACCCTACAATGACATCGCAACCCTTCTTGTGGACAGATATCGAGAGTAAAATCAAAACTCTCATTGAAATTCAAATCAGTTAAGCATAAATTAGCTCAAATAAGGCGTTTCCATTTCTGGGCTGCAAAATAACAGTTTATTCTAATGTAGGAAACCAAAATTATGGAAGAAATAATCCACTTCTTTTCTCAACACGTCAGTTGGAAGAATAAACAAAACCGTTTGCTTCTCCTTTTTACTAGCTTAGTTAATTCAAGTTTGAAAGGGCCTATTGAGAGTCAAAGCTGCTAAAACCTATTTACATGGTAAAAAGGTAACGCTCGCTAAGTTCAGGCCAAAGTCTGATTGGAAAAATACTTGGTTTATAATTGCGACTCTGAAAAAACCACCTGCGGAGATTTATAGCTTGTTGATAGCACTGCGTTTATCTGTCATGATACACTTCCGTCCAAAATTATAAACAAACATTACTCGAGTTCATCGCGGCATTATGAAGCATGGTTTGCAGCATCGCTGAGTAAGCAAAGGCTAGCAGGTAGCTATGCACTTCATCTGCGCTGATTTTGAATTCGGAATTTCAAAAGTAAGAGGTAAAAAAATAAGCAAACTGCCTAATCGACTGTTGTATAAGAATCTTGTAACCCCCCAGCGCTCTTAACTCTCATACTACTATAATGACATTAAATCCACTTCGAGAGAGGGACTTTGTTCCACCCATTAAATGGGTTTGTCTTAAAATAAGCTCAATTTTCTGGCCAGTGTACTTTAAGTTTGCGTCCTCACTCTTTCTTCCAGAGGTTGTTTTTTGGCCTAATCAATGTCAAACAATCCTAAAAATAAAGGACTTAAAGCAATCACATTTCTTATTTACCTTAGTACTTATAGTGTTATTTCTTAGCTGTAAAAAATTACACCTAATTTAATTTTCAGAACTACCTCCCTTACTTGAGCGTAGATTACAAAGCTACAAGTTAATGGTAGAAAAAAAACAATCATAACATATCACTTGCCATGGCATCATCTATTAATTACCAGAGCTAAAGGCTTTTTGTTGACATTTAAATTTAAATTTATTGCAAATGGTACTTATTTAACAATAAGACATTTGATGAGGGCAGTCTGCTTCAGAGCTTGCAGACCTTCGGTTGGGTAAGCCCTGGGCTACAGTTTGCATTAGCTCCATCATAATTATGCTAGATTCCGTGTCTCACTGCCTTCAAGTCTACGCATTGACAATGAAAAGTTTTTTGGCAAGATCTCACCAACATGCCACACATTTGGATCATAATTAATGGGGTGAATCGTAAACCAGTTATTAAAGTCAGATTTTACGAAAAAAAGTGGAAGCATCACCCCAATATGACGCGATTGGTTATTTCGGAATTTGATGGGTTTAAACATAGGTGATATACATTGTAATCGTTCAATTGTTAACTCTTCTTGACCCATTTAGACGAGGCCAACAGAATGGTAGGGTCACAAGTCCATTACAACCCCCGGAAATGAGATCAAGACTAGGGATTTATGTACAGATTAGAGGAATAAGCATACGAAGGCTTCTGAACTAATGGTGGAAGCGGTCATCAACAAACGACAAAACTGTCATGAGCTAATTTGGGCTACGATCGTATGTTTTCGCATGCGATCAATCTGTTGACTTTTCAAATCTATGAAGATGATCGGTTAGTTATTTTTTCTTAGAGTTAATTATTGATGAAAGAGAGAAGTCAAGTACAGAGCAGGGTACAGTTCGATAAAATAAGAATTTGGACGTATGGTACCTTCACTACTTCAGCTCCATCATTGCATGCGATAAGTACTCTACTTCATTGGCTATTCGTGGAAGGATCAGAAAGTGGTTCGTCTTTACGCAAAAAGCCGATTTATATCTACCTGTGTACCCATAACTTCGCCATTATCCTGATTAATTCAGTTTTTCCAAGGGCAGAGGTTGAAATTGCTGTAAAAAAGTAGAGCACCCTAATTCTGTTCATGTGACACGATGATGCAGTTAATCCACGGGAGTTTCAACCCAGCGAGCTATTGTTCACGCCATTTGAGTGACACGCGTGATTCATTAGAATGCTCCCAGCTGCGTTAACGAGTTCGATTGCTAGGTTGTTCATTTGGAAAAAGGATACATTTTAATGAATTGATAAGAAATTGCTATCACTAGTGTGGAATTTACTTGGCGTATAAGAAAGGTGCTTACACCATCTATGCTAAGCGTCTCTCTTTTTCAGAATTTTTAAGTCTATTTTTTCTTATAAAAGGCATTAGATGTGTAGTAGGCTTGGTGTTCCTGTCTTCCAGCACAGCCTTCATATCCTTGGAATGCAGGGACGAGTTGGACGCTGATAAGTTTTATCGGGTAGTGATAAATAAAGAGGCATAGGTACCAGGGTTAAGCGTGTTCATGGTACATTTTCTCCTCCTTGGAGGCCGAGGGCGTCCAATCCGTAGGGAGGTTCGGGTTTTCTGACTGCCTCTAAAGACTGAAGAACAGACTTGATAAATGTTTGCATTTTTATCTACGCACTTAAGAGACTTAAGAAAGGAAATGTGTGACATGACCAATCTTTTTTCTCCTTTTTCTCTTGCAAATCGAAGATATATTTGTCAAGCATTTGACACTTCAAAAGAAGTATGTTTTGCAAAATTCCAAAGAATAAATCAAAAGCCTACTCCTGCTTTAAAAGTTACAGATGCTCAGAAACCTGTGTCCCAAGACTCATCTTTTATGAGCTTTATCAATGGATTGAAGGTTGAAGATCCTTAAGGCTTGCTGATACAAGTATTTCATGTTTGCTGTTAGATCAAAGTGTAATGTTCAAGTCCTTTCAAAATGCCGCTGTTGTGGTGACTGTCTTTTGTTCGGTCTTTTGTGCGCCTTTTTGGATCTTGTAAAAATCAAAAAGACTGACGGGTGAATGCTAAGGAAAATACAACCAAGGATATCACTTGGTTACCATTAAAATTTTGCCTTCATGTGGTTCAAAATAATCATTTTTTGCTTGGATTGTTAAATTCCAAGTCGATTACTTAGAAGTACAAATTTCTGGAAGGTTGAAAGATAGTTTTAATAGGTACCGCATTCATCTCCTCAACCTGGACTTTTATTCTCTCGGATCGAGTACCGATTTATAGCACCCTGGAACTTCCCTGAAGAAGAATGGAGACATAACACTAGGGCAGGATATGTACTGCCGAAGTACAGAAGAGATGGGAGAAAGGATAGTGGCATGGCCCTCCATTCCTTCTGTACGTCGGTAATATATATCCAGTCCTAGTGTTACGTCTTCCTTCACCTTCGGAAAGGGCTTGGGACGCTATGATGTCTCCTGATTTATGAACAAACTTTTCTTGAAAGCCGTAAAATCTAATTTCTTCCGGAGTTTTGCCAATAAATTATACAATATTTTAATGAATGGCACCTAATACCAAAACAGAGCAGAAAAATTATGCCGATAAGTTCAAAGATGTGGTTGATTGGCTGATAGATTTTCTTCTTAATGTTCAGCAACTTTTGCTTCTTATACCTTTAGCATCATCCAAAAGCCGAGTTATTTTTTAAATAGGGGTTGGATTATGGTGGAATAAGTTAAAATGATTTATTTACAATATTTCGTGGTCGCTATTGCATCAATCTAGAGTACAAGAAATTTATTGGCGCATGAAGTCATTAGCTTTAAAAACTTGCCAGTTTTAGCTTTTGAACCAAATGATCTTTACAAGGACTATTATGGGCAGTGTAAACAGATTAGTACAGCACTTTAGCTAAAGGTGAAAGCTTTTAAATATTGCATCCAACTCATATTAAGGACCGTCAACATGAAGTTGTAATATTGTTCAATGCTTTGGTTGTTTGTTTAACTCTTCGTCAAGGCTTCGAGGATACTGAAAGGCAGGGCCATTATACTTCTGCTGGGGGGCTTGGCTTCTGAGACGTGCCAGTAGCCCCTCCAGTCCTTCTTTGTTGGCAATACATTATCTTTCGTCTTCAGAAAAGACTCGGGTCATTAGTAACTTCGTGAATGAAGAAGGAGATATGCACTTCGTTTAAATTCAGGTATTTAAAATGAGGTGTGCTGCAATAAGTGACAAGTTAAGTCGAACCGAAGTTGACTGGTTAGATATTGTGTGCTCACCAAATATGGGCACTTGAGTTTGACAACGAGAACCGTCTTGAACTTTGACCATATGTAGTGGCATCAAGCTCTCGAATGTTTTTTCCCCAATTTTTTGTAAGCTGTTCAGGATGCAAGAATTTGCACTCATCCAAATGACTTAGCCTTTTGGATGCTTGCTGTAATACGCTGAAGGTAAAAGATAACTTTATGGTAATAAATAGAAAAATGTCAGAATTTAAATCTAAAAGGCTTCAGTATTTGTTTCTTTACTTCATCAGGTAATTTTCCACATTACTGCCCATAAGTCATTGGGCCCTTGCAAAAATTGCCATTTACGATTGAATTCCTACATATGACTGGGTGTGCTAGGAGGTAAGCAAGTAATAAATTAAAGCCTTGGAACACCGTGCTCTTTTAATCGGATAAACACTTGCATCACATGGTTCTAGTCGGTATTTACACTGCGCAAGATCTTACAGCCATGTGTCATATTAAAACTGGTGGTCATAAAAATACTGCACAATGCTTTTATTTTGCTTATGACGTAGTCGTTTTTTAATTAATGGTACTTGTAAATACAATTTTGACAATGGCGCGAGAGTGTAGCATTGAATAATCAGGTAGTAGATTCTTAGAGCCTCCCTAAGTGTGCAAGAATTGGTTGATTTAAGGGAGGTCGCCCTGCCAAATTCCCAAATCTCATCCATGCAATGATGTTGATATAAGCCTATGCTCTCCTTATTTTGGAAAAGAGAATGCATAAACCTCAAAGAAAGCGGTCCTTTTCTTCGATCAAGCATTGAACAGTTGTCCATTAGTTGGTCTCAGTAATGGACTGAAGACGTTGACAACACAGTCGGGAGCTGTGATGGGAAATCTTTGTGTTTTTCCTCCTTGGAATGCGTCCACGACCATGCCAACTGTTAGCTAATCAGTTTTACTGGACGAGAGCCCGGAAGTAGGTACAGGAAGTAAACAGGATGACTATTCAATCTTACGTTAGATGGATGAAAAATTTTCAGAAAGATAATGAAATAATCTTCAACACAAACATTCCGGTTTTGACGCGCCTTTTGCTGAGGCCAGAGGGATGCATATATTTATCACGCTTGTCATTATATCAGAATAATAGAAAAGTTTGAACGCGGTCATCGACTTCTCCTGAGACTGCAGCATTGTCAGCTTAAAACACCGACATGCATTTGGCTTGGCACGATGTGATTTTGTCTAAAATGATTAGAGTAATTTTTCAATAAATAAGAGTCTTTCCGACAATTCAAATAACGGGACAAGTTTTGTTTCCTTAAGATCAACAGGTCATTATTGGACACGAGCTGTAATATCACTGCTAATGCTGGGTTTTAATTGTGGAGCATTCGTGAGGATCTGCAAGCTTTGAAATTTATTTATTGGGAATGATTTTGTATAAATTAATTTACCAAACTGTAAAGCCTCAACTCCCTTATGGACTCGTGAATATGCATGCTACTACTGAAGAGGAGTTTATTAGTAGCATGCATGGGAACTGGAGGCTGTAAATATGGGCTAGTGCTCATGCCATCAGGATGCTGTAACAACCCACAGAGAGTGAAGAGTTCACTTTCTCAAATGCGCAATTTAGCAAATATCAGTTCCTTACAACTTCTTTGAAGGAAACAAAAAGTATACTGGAAAGGATAAGTTAATCCGAAACTTTGAAACTGCCTTATCTTCAATTTCTCTTTTTCCATCACATATCAGGGGACCAGACGTATAGACAAAAGACCTGATGCAAATGCTTTCTTGTAAAAATGAGATTACTTAATACAAATTGTCGTATCAGAAGCGACTAGGCCCATCGATACGATCTTTGGCTTTTTGATGTAAAATTACTGATTTTTCCCAATTTTTTTCATATTCTCATTAATATCTTGGGTAAATATATGCAGCGTCCCGAGACAGAAGATCACATAACACCAGAGTGGAAATCGCATTGCCGAAGTGGGGAGGGGCTGGGATCTACTGGCATGATCTGGAGGTCGTGCCACCCGGTAAAATACAAAAGCTGAGCCTTGGGTGCCTACGAAACCAAAGCGAAGTTTTAAACACTTAATCACACATATAACGATCTGCCAGCTATGTCATGAAATATACACATTAAATTCGCTTTTGACGTAGCCTCTATCAATTATTGGTCTCTAAAGACAATTGGACTATTTTTTACATCTGTAAATGAATTATTGGAAGCCAATGTTCCAACGTTTGGAAGAAAAAATCCTACATTCATGTCATAACACGAAGATGCATTTTATTGATTAAATCTCATTTAAAGAAGCAAAAGTTTTTCCAGTCAAATGCAGGGGATTAGGTGAACATTTTCTGGTCCGTCAGTGGCACGAGCCTTTTTGCCAATGTCACCCACAATGCAGCATCTGCTCCACTAGGACGGGCCTCAGTGAATTTAATCCCTTAGGCAAAACAAGCAACTACAGTCAACGGCTCCTCCAAAAAACCACAGTTAGCACTCACATTTTGGAATCCCCTCTGAGAAAAATAGTTGCGCAAACCGTATAGGCCATCTACAAAATCTGCTAGACAGTCACACTGCCACTGCGATATGACCTGTTTTGACCTATCTGCTCCCCATAGCGCATACAGCTGAACGCAGGTAAAATACTTCACTAATGCAAACAATAACAGCAACAGCAATCAAATGACTAAGTGACCTCACGCATGGCCAATTCATAACCCTTTTAAAGGACATTTACCTCCGTAAACATCTCGCATAGTAGTGAAGAGTTGACACGGCATATATTGCGTATCAATTGTGTTACCGATGCGTACGACCTTGATTCTGAATTCCACATGGTAGAAAACAATGAAGGTTTCCAAGCAGTTCTTTTAATTTACTATTGAGTTTTAGGACATGCTTTTTTGTGATCCCCTCAAAGCTCTTACAAAGTAAGAAACTCAGAGTTGGCAGTTAGACTTACGCACCTACTGACGAGTGGCGAAAATGCAAAATTTCCTAATATAGTAGAATTTGGCTGTCTGAACTGGAAAATTGCATATACGAAACTCTCTTACTTTTTTCACTTACACAAATATCTCTTCAGTTCGGTATTCCTTGTTGCAAAATTTTCTCTGTTTTCAAAGTAAAGATTGATGTCTCATTATTGATTCATCAACAGCTATTAAAATACTTGCCTCCATATACAAGGTTCGAAGGGAAGATGAACCCGATTAAGTGGATAATTATCTTAGCGGAGTTTTGCTCCTCCCCTCTAATATAATTTGGTAGTGAAACCAAGTCATTTAAGACTAATTCCTCCTCCACGCCAAGAATCACCGATGCAAGAAATCACATTTACTACAGGCGTGAGATCGTAATGCATGCTTTAAGGTGTTTACATTTATGTATCGTTGGCAATTATTTCACTTCTCCTCAATTGGAGCATTTCTCTCTTTTTGTCAGTGCACACTGTTTTAAGTAGCCTGACAGATTTGGTCCCACCGCATCTGCATTAATAAACACCTAAATATGCTTTGAACAGATCGCTAACAAAATGATCTCTATGTCGTACTTTAATTTTTTTTTTAACTTATGGTCTTGATTTTAGGAAGACTTAAGGTTCCACCTTTGCAATTCTACAAACGATATGGCCTCCAGTCTATACCAGCGGCCGCCCTTTTCTACGTCAGGAAAAAATATGTTCCACCCTAGCATTATACTCCCCTTCTTCGTCAGGGAGGTCTTTGATAGCTAAACTAGTGACAGTGGAAAGCGACTCTGATCCTTAAAGGTAATAGTTTCGATTTCTATTACTGAACGCTAAATCTTAACTTGACGGAAGGAGGAAATATGCTGCGGATGGGAGGAACTGCGACGGCCCCTAATAGAAGGGCTAAAAGGGACGTCCACCTTCAATATCCACTCCAGTTCCGTATTCTCCAGGAATGGTAGTATCATATGAATCCATACTGGCCATGAACTATCTAAGAAAATTCGTTGCGAAGCTGTCCACGGTACCCGCTTAAATGCGGAGCCTAACCCAAGTAACACCTCACTATGTTTAAGTAATCGAGCAACAATACCGCCTCGAGGAGATCTTTTGCCCTAACGCTTAAATGTTCCAAAACACTTGACTGGAGAAACAATTTCGACGCTGTGCTTTAGATTTTTGAGCTATAGTGCCTATTTGCTTGACTACTTTAATGTTGGGTATTTTACCGTGTACAGAAAGTATGTGGATCATTGGAAGCACGTGAAAATGCTTAAAACGGAACATACTTCCGTACAAAATTTATTGTAGTACTGAAAATTACGTACGCAAAATATGATAAGTGGAAATTCTTAAATTAACTTGAGAATATGTTCATCGGGTAGGGTTTCTTGAACAAAACCGAGCACTTTTGAATGCCCTCATTTTGCATTCTCTCTATTCTAACATGAAAAGCATAAATACTTTGTGCAGAGAAAATTTCTGTAGTCCCCTGAGGCTTTCCTGGAGAAGGAGGAAGTCATAATATTAGGACAAAAATGTATTATAATTGTACAGAAATGTTGGGGTAAGTACAAAGGCGGAGTCTTAGGAGCCCGCAAAAAAGTACGAAGAGCAGAAAAATTATCATAGCTTTACATTGCCACTCTCCCATTTTTAATGACCTCCTCAGCGCTTCCTCTTGGCCATCCTCCCACGTTGGCCATCACAACGTAGTGGGTGTAAGAAAAAACCATCAAACAACCGACCAGCCATGTCGGTCATCGAATTTACGTGCAACAAGAAGGCATTTGACTGCAACGTCGCGGATCCCTCCTAGCAATTCCATTGGATCTGGGATTCCTTCTCTGCTTAAGAATTGTATTGGGGGAAAGATGATTGCGCTGGCATTCATGAATATCCATTGCTAGTCGTAAGAACATTTGTCCAAAACAGGGTCATTTAATAAGGGAAGAAATTTAGAGTAGTTTCGGTATGATAAGGTTTCGCATTTGTTCCTCCTCACCAATTCGTTTCTACTTCCGTGCTATTCATTCATATCTACCTGGATTCAATGCAGCTGGTGGAAAGGTGGAGGTGGTCTCACGTGTTCACTCTGCTGACCTCTTCATGGAGGTAATGTAGGCTGTACCGTATCGAACTTTTTCAGATGATTTACAGCCACATTTGGCGTTGCTTCAGTTTGTTAATAGCATTCTTAGGAAAAAAAAGCGAGACTGGGATAGTTGTCGAAGGGAGATGTCATTTCCATCCCTCGTGTTGGGGATAGTCACAAACTCTCCCGCTAGTAGCATATGCTCTTCTTCCGTCACGTTAATGTTTGCCATGTTAGGAATGGGAGTCAAGGTAGTTGTCTCCTTGGATTGGGTTTACTTTCCGTTGCCACCACTGCGGCGTTGCGAGACTTTACTGTAGGCAAAGGAAGTCATAATCCTCAGAGAAAAACGCTTTGGCGATATACAGAAGGGTTAGGGCTACTGGTGTGGCCGAGAGGCCATGCTACATAGCAAGAATACAATCGTGGAGCCTTGAATGTCCCTGAAATCAAAAGAAGGAATTAAACGACCAACCTAAATACCACACTTCATCTCTGATGGAGGGGTGGAGGAATACATTTCCTATGTCGGGGTATATAAACAAGGACTATGGGTGGAACTCGTAAGACTACCGAGTTAGTTATAAGCCTCCGCGAATCACAGCTCATATTAATGACTCTTCGACGGATTAAATGAATTGCATAAAACATGAAAGTAAGCTTCTTATAATTTAGCTGCACTTTCAAATTACATTTAACAGGTGACGTGGGTACATGATCAACGACAGTGGCATTAATGTCAACCAGATGGAGAGGTAAAAATTTATGATTATTCTAGCAGAGCCTTTCCAACAGACGCGAGTTTATTTCGTCCCTGGTGAGGGTAAAATTATGGTGAGCGACTTTTGGGAAATTTTGCGATTATAAGTGTGCCCATTTAAATGGCCGTAAATAGAATCAGAGAATACCACAAGCCATAATTCTTTGACAAAAAACCTGGAAAATTCTTGAAACTTGAATTAAAACTTGGGCAGAATATTTTATCCGTCAAGACGGGTTATCATCGTGTCAAAATTTGCTATCTCAAGTGCTGCAATCGCATATGCTGCGTTGATTTATGTAGCTAACTGGAACACGAATCCGTATAGAACTAAGAGGTTGGAGATAGCTAACATCTGGTTCCCTAGGCAGATTAATTATATTGAGGTCACCGTATCTCTGAGGTCATTGCTGTGCTACATGAAAAGGGGAGTGGAGTCTGGACAGAAATTTTGATTTTATGGTTGGCCAAGGTCAAGTGGCTAATGCAGACGAGGAACAGGGATGCGCTGGATACTCTTTAGTTGATAAGGTCAAATATTGGAACTTCCCTACCTGTTCCAGCAGTATGCTGATAATTACTGAAACATATTTTACCCACCCCTGTGCAATTTACTTAAGGCGGAAGATCCTAGCAGCACGGTTCTCATAAACAAAAAAGATGTTTGTTTTCCTAGAGAACGTTATCTCAATGAGACAGCATTAAGGACTTCAGATGAGTTCCTCAACTATATTTACCACGACACAAAGTTTGGATACCTTGAAGTGCTTATTCGCCAATGCCTTCGCGTATGTTAAACGATGACGAAATCTTACCTTTGCACCTGCATTTTACTTTTGCATAGCGACGATAAGATCTTATGCGGGACTGACCCCACATCAAATGGAGCCTTACCGTGTTAATGCGGATGGACTGTAAAACTTAGATAGTTTATCTATCTTCCTGTTTTGGTTTTGAGGTAAATTAATGCTTCAACAAGGTGGTATGTGCTTCTGGGCCATAACAGTAGCATTCAGCTCTTCTGTACGCCGACAATGCATAGTCTATCCCAGGGAAGTCTAGAGGAGCTACATTGGCGGTAGCTCAAAGAGAATACGACCCAAAATGTCATCTACTCTGATTTGTATTCTTAAAGGCCAAACCTCAATGTGACGGAAGAAGGGTATATGTTGCGGATAAGAGAATCTCTGATGATTTCTAGCAGAAGGGGTGAAAACACCATCCAACTTTGGCAACTACCCTAGTCTCGTGTTCACCAGGCATGCGATTGTAAACTAAAGTGAAACTAACTGTGAACCTTTTGGAAAAGTTCGTTACAGACCTGTCTACGCTAACTGTGTGAAGATGTCAACTAAGTGAACATGTGACACCTTCTCTAACTCTCCATTCGCTGGATAGAACCCAGATAGTAGATATGGCTGGGCAGCACTGAAGTGGGAACAAAGTGGCAAGGTGGAACAGAGGCGGTACTGTATCCCCTTAAACTGTTTAAAACCCTGTCCCCTTTTTAAACGACTCCACTTTTCGGCCACTATTCTTACTGGTAGCTGTAACCATTCGTGGTGGCCAGTCCCAAACAGGATGAAGCTTCAGATCCAGTTAAATTATCAAGAGGGATCAGTGACGTTGAAGTCAAATATCTTTTTAGTTCTCCGCAAATTCTAGGGCTGAAGCAGTTGGCTGGATGGAGGATTATGTAACACTTTAATTGTTAGTTTAACTCTTCGGTTCATTTTTGTGGGCAATTAAGACTCTGCTTCTATAGTTCCGCTGAGAGGTATGGCCTCTAGGATATGCCATTAGTACCCCAGACCTTCTGTACTCCCATAATATCCCAGCATTATGTCCTATTTTGCCTTCAGAAAGTCTCAATTTGCCATAGAACATTTCACAAGCTTCATTTTTTCACCATGAAATATACATAATCCCTTCAGAATAAAAATTTCTACAAAATCTTTCCACATTGCATTTCCCCGCCGGTAATTTAGGAAGTTCCTAATTTTAGTCAAATGCAATTTCGTTATTAATTAATAATTAATCAGACCAAAATCCAAATAAGGCTTGCCAAATATATAAGCACGAATTGGGTTATATCGTTGGGTTCTTACACTGTAACGCGTGCTGAAATTTCTCAAACCGATTCCAAGCTCTCAAGCCACCCTTATTTCTATCCTTAATTGATGTGATGGTTCTCGTGAGCTGTCATACTCTGAAGAGGTAGATATGAAGTGTTCAAGGGTAATTTTATTTAAGCACTTGAGCAGTAGTAAGTTGGAACTGGCTAAGACAAATGACTTCTTTCAAAAAATTCTCCTTACTCCATAGCCACTCGTGTATCGGTACCCTTAAATGAAATAACTGCAAATAACATTTATGTAAGAATGGATAAAATGCACATAATATCGGATTAATTAAAAGTGCAGTCGCTTTTAAAGTCAATTTTGAAATCAAACGAATTGTAAGAGGAGAGCTTTTTAGGGTCTTTCATAATTAGGTAGCTAATTGAAGTATGCCCTAATTCGATAAATCGCTAAGGCCGGAACGAAATTCGATGGGATAAGTACAAAAGAAATAGGTAAACAACAATTCGTTAATTAGGTTGAGTATTTAATGTAAGGGAGCATGGAGCTAAATGCAAATAAGTAAATCTGACTTCCACCTCCATCATATGATGTCCGTTAACAGAGCAGACTGGTAGAGGTAAACACTTTATGTGCCCCAAAACCCGTGCACTTGTTTTGTCTGTTATGATGGATTATTTAGTAAATTATTTATGTTATCAAATGAAAAAACGAAAAGGAAACCCATGCGACTAGCCGTGGTTAACCACCAATTACGAATGCACAGAGCTTTCCATTGACAGCAAACTAAGTCTGCACTGGAAGAATCAAAGTTACCTGAGAATTTAGCCTCCTTGGTATTGTTGTTAGACAGAATTAGTGTGCGCCATTTATGAGGACTGGTAGCATCAACTCGCCATGCAAACACTTAAATTAAATTTAAATTAATAAAATATAATGGGAAATAGTATTGGTCTCGGGATAAAAAAATGGCATACCAGAGCAAAAAACGTCTGAATGTGATAGTCGACTTTCCTCTAGAACCTTGGTTGCGAAAGCCTTTGACTACTTTTCTCTGGAAAATGCACACTTTGCTATATTTCAACAACTTAAAATAGGTAAAGCCTTCCAATAAATTGTGGGGCGAGGCTCGTAGATCTCCTCTTCCCTGGCCCTCATACACTTAGGACACCCAGGCTGATTTGGTTTAGTCATATTTGTTGCGTAAAGTAAAGAAGGCGGATCGGGTACATGTTTAGGAAGGTATGGACACGGAACTTTTCTCTAGGTTGTCAGATGTTGACTACTCTTCATTCACGAGGTTCAATTCATCAATTCGCCTCCTCTCTGAATGGCACCGTTTAAATGGAATAGTATTACAAATCATCCATATACATTTCCCTGCTGTAGCCACGGAGGTGTCAGTTACACTTGCACTAGCAATACTAAAATGAGAAAAGTCAGAGGATGCCAGTGTTTTAGTCCCCACGGATATGATTTGAAGTGCGCAAGAGATCGAACCATCATCACCACCGCCACCATTATCACCATAAGCATATCAATACCCCAGGGGTGACTCAGCAGATGGAGTGACTTAAACCTACCGCTTGTCTAGCATGTTGACGCACCGATCAACCGTATTGCAGTCAGGGCCAAGGGCTTGAATGGGCCAACCGGTCGGCCATTAGTCGCAATGGCACAGCTTCTCTGGATGCTCCCTTCCCCTCGCCCTCCCTTTCCCTCCTCCCCCTTGCCTTCGGTTCCCGATACTGCATCCCAAGGGGTGAGGTTTCAGTGGTGGAATGAGTCATTTCAGCGCGATGGACCGCCGTGGGCATTGGATTCTATGGCATGACTAGCTCGAAGCTAATGGTAGTACAAAGCCTGACTTCAGATGGTATCTTCTAAAATGGAGGAGATGCAGTATCAATGTCCAGAATATGGTATTTGAGGGAAATTGTAATATAAAATACTTGAAGGCTTCTTCGGTGTTTGCAATTCTGTTTGTGCAGGGTTTTCGAGATATAGAAGTGAAGGAACTCGAAATTTGGGAGCCGAGATGCTTTCTACTGGATGAAATAGATTAAAAGGCGGCTAAAGCACTACTTAGTTATTACTATGAGCATTTGAGGAAAAAGGATTTTGTGCTTAAGGGGGTAAAAATGATGAAATAACCAGTAGTGTTTTGATATTTTGCTTAATTGTTTGTTTAACTACACAGGCAATTCAGTCCCTGCAGATTGTACTTTAGCTGTGACGTATGCCCTTTGAAATATGGTAGTAAAACCCAGCCCCTCTGTATGCCATTAATTTATATTCTTTTATGCTATTTCAGTCTGATAGAAGTTTGGAGAAGACTTGAGAGGCTACGTTGGTCGTAGCGATAAATGAACCCAATAGGAGAGCACAAATAACGTAATTTCTGCTGCTAAATGCTAAGTCGGAGCGCTACAGAAGAAGGAGATTTGGTGCGGATGAGCAGATCTATGGGGACTCTTAACGGCAGAAATAAAAATGCATCCACCTTTGGCATTCAGCCTAATTCCTTGTTCTGCAAGAATGCTAATAAAAACTGGAGCTACACCAGATTTGAATCATTTGAATAGGAAATTGTGGAGCTGCCTACGGATGTTAATTTCGTGGACAGGAGACATCTCTTCCAAGTTCCTACTAGCTAAATGGAACCCGAATGGATGGCTGGGTCGCAACGAAGTAGAAACAAAGTGGCGAGAAGGAATAAATGCGAAATATTATCCACGTAAATCTACTCTAAATCGAGTTTATATTAAGTGGCTCTGCTTCCGGACCAAAGATTGGCCTACGAGATATCCTCTCTGTAGGGTATGGTCTGATCATAAGCAGCAAAATGACAGTGAACTTCCTCTTTTCATAAATTAGACAAAACTCCGGAGACGGTGGAATTGTTGAGATGGGCAAGTGACATTAAGGTTAAGTCCATTTTACTATGAAAGAAAATTCATTGGCTGATGTTCCTATTTCAAGGATGACTTTTAAAACACCGACTACGTTATAATGACCGATACTAACGGCTTATCAAAAAGAGAGCTAGGTTACACCTAAAGAAGGGGTGAGAGCTATGCAGTGGTTTGATAGTTTATTTAAATGTGTGTTAAACTACGTTGATTCCTCAGTTCCTATAGGCGATAATTCTGATCTACAGAATGGAATTCGGGGCATGCTAGTAGCCTCCCGGCCCCTCTGCACATCACTAATGAATAGCATCCCACATTACATTGGCTTTTTATGACTTCATTGAAAACTTGGGGTGTTACACAACATTCCCAGATATACATGAGGATGATACGTCGTCACCTTCATCGGTGCAAAATAAGCTCCAGTAGTAGAATTTAGAAGCTATCTACTATTGGGGCGAATTAGCCATTCTCTGGTCCTCTTCCTTAAATGACGCCAGAGACGCCAGTAAAATTGTTTACCAACCCTACAAAAAATTACCATTACATCAACAGATTAATGGCACATTTCCACAGAGAGTGCAGAAAACTAAAACAAGAAAGTTTGCCCTAATATAGATTTGGTTTTTCAATACGATTTAAAAAATTCAAAGTACCGTGAGGTACTTAGGGCTCCCTATCCAAAAACATGATTTGATTTAGAGGAACGGCAAATGTGTAGGTGAATAACTGTGCTGTTTATTCATCACCTTCACATCAGATGCTTGTGAGAATTGCGGTACTCAAGGTTCCATGAGAAAGTGAGAGAGAACTTATTCTCCTCTAGCAAGACATGTATTCCTAGAGCTTTTTAATAAAGCACTTCTTATTATCTGAGTATGTTCCTATTACTCCCAAATGGCAGTATCGGGAGTTCATTTCAACTCTCAATTGAACAAAGAAAAACCCTAGGTCTGATATTTGAGCACTAAGCATTTCTATCGTACTTAAGTATTACACAATAATTTGCACACTGTGGATCAAAACTTAATTCCAAATGCTGAATTCTAGTTCATGTGATCTCTTGCACTACTTGACAGGGTGATCACTTTTGTCCAGAATCAAAGAAGAGGAACAAATTCGTTTATGGACCCTGGTAGCAAAAGAGGAATAGGCATCAAGTATGGTATTGGTGGCATTTGTGTTTCAATGGGCATCTTTCACTGCCTCGGTTAGAAGAGGGCCATCTCAGTCAAAGGTCTGAATTTAGATAAATTTACTGAGAACGGCACAATTTGCTTGCTAAATTGTTGATTCGAAAGCATACTAATAGGGATTTAAAAGTGTCTTGGTTTTTCTTTTGTACCGAAGCTACAAATACTAGAACTATAGCAAATCTCTCTACAGAGTCCAAATTAGGATGCAAAGCTTGGGTTTTTTAAATAAGTTAGAGATAAAGATTTTTTTCGTTCATTTACTTGCTTTGAAGTATTTTTCGCAGAAGTTCAAAGAGTGCGAACAAAGCTATCCCTTGATGGCAAGATTGTCAAGACTTTCAAAATCTTGTCGAAAAAACTGTGGTTTTGTGAATTACTGTTCGAGAAACATATGTTAAACTCCAAATTTTAACTTTTTTACCATGCTTTAATATAGATAGACTTTTATACCGCGTAGTTAATCCGCATTTAGTGCATAAGAAAAGTTAATATATGGCAGGCGATAAAAAAGGTGCACACGTCATAGCAAGTCGGTAAACATTGCGGTTGTCAGTCGAGTACTGTGCCAGAATAAACTAAAGTAGATAAGTAGAAAAGTTTGTAAAAAACGGAGGGCTGGAATTCTTATGCTGTGATTAACATATCAGTGTAAAAAAAATGTTACAATTGCAAAGTAAGCAAGATCGCCAAAATAGGTGACAAACATGACAGATGGCGTGGAGGTGATAATAATGTGGGGCATTGAAATGGCCCATATTATGGGATCCTTTGTTCATTTTGCAAAACGTTACCTTCAACTCATTCAATTCACGAGGTGTTCTTATTCACTACCACCTCAATAAAGAATATTCGACCATATTTGCACCCCATTATGGCTCCAAAGAAGGAGAGGGTGGAAATCGTAGTGATAAAATGTTTTAAAGTTACTGGAAAAATTTCCATACCAACACAGTTAAACAAGTAAATTCGATGTACTTTTATTTACAAGAATTGCTAACAAACTGACTGACCTCACAAGTTCCATCGGTGCTACGCTCAAAAGAATGCTAGGAATGAGAGCTTTTCGTACCGCTTTCTTTACGAATTGAATGCGCAAAGGAAACCATAAGGGTTTACAGAATCAGTGGATGTACTTTAAGGCGAACGAGGACTTAAATAACCACGGTTGCCTCTTATGCATTTCCGAGATGATGCGTTGTTCCCTTTTCAAATGACTACGACTACTTCGTCAAGTAAGGAGGTATAATAGTTGATTCGATTACTTGATATCAAAGGACTGGTCACCACATAGGCGAAATGCCATAATAAATGTGAATGTTCCTGCACTTTCATAAAGAAATTGAGCATTTGGATAGGCATTAAAAGATAAATTAAAACTGCGACAAATCTAGAAGAGTTCGATGGAATTACAAATATTCAGAATTAAATCCGGAAAAAAAGAAAAAAGAAGAAATAGCAGACAAGCCGAAATGTTAAGCTCAATGTACACAAAAGAAGTTATATGAAGCAAAGAAATTTTAGAAAAAGGCCAGACAGAGCTTTATATATCATCTGCAAACCTTGATATTGCTATCACCTGCCAAATTAATGCGCGGTAGCCCAGCTGTAAAAGTATATCAGCAGCTTCATAAATATAGCCTAATTCCCTGCTAATGCCTTTTAATTTTTGACATATCGCATGACAGGCGGATTTACTTCCCTATTTCAATACTTTATTTTTTTGTATAACTCCGCAGTTGTACTTCTGCTGGGAGGCGTGACCTCCAGACCATGCCATTAGTAATATGCCTTCTCTCAACTTCAGGGAAGTCTAGGGGAAACCACATTGCTGGTAGTGGAAAACAAACCCTATTTTAAGGATAATTATCCTGATTTCTACTAATAGGTGATAAAACTCTGACAGAATAAAGGCATATGCTGTTGATGGGTAAAATCTGCGAACACCCTTAAGAAACGGATTAGAAATGCCTTCTACCTTCAGCAACAACCCCACGGCAGCGTTCTGAGGGAATGCAGCACTTGCCGTGTTCGTGAATTACCGCGAAAAAGTTGGTCATGCAGTTATCTATTATGCTTGCATGAAGATGTCAATCAAGTGAACATGCGGTACCACCTCTATCTGTCAAATTGTTGGATGGAACCCATACAGATATGGCTGGGCAGCACTGAAGTGAGAGCAAGGTGACAAGGGGAATAGACGTGGACTTTTATCTCCACGAAACTATTTTAAAGTGCCGCCCCTTATTAAATGACTGCTTTTTGGTCAGTTTTCCAGTGACTAGCAATTGATATGCAGATAGCCTGTACATTTCCTCTTCCCTCAATACATTTTCCAAACAGGATGAAACTTATGATCCAGTGAAATTGTCAAGAACCATCAGCGACGTTGTGGTCAAGTACCTCCCTATTCGCATGGAAATTCCATGGCTGCCGCTGTTAATTCATGAGTGTTTTTCTTACAGTACAGAATGAATTTTGATGGCCGACGGGATTGAGTGACCAGGAGAATCACTGGGAGACGACGTTCAAAAGGAGGGAGAGAATATATAGTCTTTTAATCTTTTTTTTTAATTTTGGCCTTGGTAATAGGCCACTTAACGCTCTGCGATTTTACCTCCGTCAGGCGGCCCGGCTTTTGGGCCATAGCAGTGGTCTGCAAGCCCTACCGTGTGTCGGCAATGCATATTCTGCCCTATTTTTGCCTTTTTTTCTCCTGGGAAGTCTCCGGTAGCTGGATGGCATTGTTGGG
The DNA here is from genome assembly GCF_000524195.1 of Echinococcus granulosus. Lineage (NCBI taxonomy): Eukaryota > Metazoa > Platyhelminthes > Cestoda > Cyclophyllidea > Taeniidae > Echinococcus > Echinococcus granulosus. Next base: position 106,785 of record NW_020170421.1, on the reverse strand, counting down.
TTATTTAAAGTGACTATTCAAATAACTTGAACTATCTCATTATCCACAGTCACTATCTGGCTAGCATAAAATTTACACAACGGAAATGCAGTGTAATATCTTTTCATTTTTTTGATGTTCCTATTTTTGCCACCTAAATTGATCTGCTTGTGAGGATGTTTACAATAACATCTAACTTATGTGTATTCTCGTGATTCAAACACGCATTTAGAGGAAAGCCTTAGATATTTTTAGGCATTCTCAAAACCTCCCGAAAGGTAGCCAAATGTTTGTGAGTGCGTGGTGAGCATGCTTTGCCTCAGATGACAGAAGATGAGGTTAAGTAGTGACAAGTCCACCTGGCATAAAATTTGCCTTCTTTAATGGTAAGTGTTCATAAACTAAGATATACAAAGAAGCAGTTTTTCACTTTATGTGCGGCGTAAAAGTGGCTATTCCAGAAGACGAATAAAGGCGGTGCCATTCGACTTAATTAAATGGGTTTCGACTTGAAAATTACTCCAATCCTTCAACGTAATATCAAAGAGGTGTGGTGCTAAGTTACACCCAGTCGAAGTGTTGCCACTGCCTACTGCATGTGCGCCACAAAAACGTAAACCTTATGCCATTGATATAATGCAGTTGATGGTATACTGAAAGATATATTTATTTTTTGTAAACTGTGGATAACAGTGAGTGCTTTTTTAAAATTACCAAAAATAGTTGACTAAATCACTAGGCTGTATCAATCCGAGGTACAAATACATGGTGAATGTTGCGGAATGAAGAAAAGAGCCTTTACTTATCCCCTAGTTTCATGTTATTGCTACTAGGCAGCAACATTCAAACGCTTAAATTCGCGTAGGACCTAAAATACATCCCAATGATGCGAGTCTATTGCGTTTCATAGTTGTAACTCCAACACGCGCCGCTAGACTTCAGCAAAATATTGACCATCATGTTTCATATAATTCATATTCCGTTCAAAGTTCTGCTATTCAGTAAATCAAAAACGTAATTAATATCTCATCATGACAATCCTACACGATTTGTCGTAACAAGTTACCTATTATGATTTGATCAGGACAATCTCTCATTTGGCTGCTGAGCCAAGTTTTGCAAAGGGAATCCGAGTATGACAAGTTTGCGACCCTGGCGGAGGGTGTGTCAAGAAACAAAATCCGTTGTAAATCTGCATTTTTTGCACGAGATCCATCCTTTACTGTGCGGTTTCAGCAATCTTTGACAAATTTTGGCGAAGAAATATACAGCCGTTTCAATGTTCACAAAATCCAATATCACTGCCCATTCACAATCCGCAGATCCTGTATTTCTGGCTCCCAAATCGTTGTTAACAAACTTTGATTAAAATTACCATACAAACCACCTCAAAAGAAGCCATTTTTTGCTTACAATATCTGATTTTAGTTTCTTAAGTGGATAATGGTGCATTTGAAAAGAAGACAGTTTTGAAGGCGAATAACCTGTTCGTGGGCAAACATTGGCACCACTTTTGCTGTACATAAATTCTTACTTTTACAGGAAATAAAAACATTATTGTACTAAGCAGGCTGTTTTTCTCATCCTTCATCATCAATGGTCAACAGAAGGTTGTAAATTTGGCCCGCTACCACAACATATCCTGTGTGAAAACCATCCCTAATTTTGCATTAGGCTGGCAGCTTTACCTTTTAGTAAATCTTGTGAATTCGAGTGATCACACTTATCAGCTTGACAAATTAACTCCATTCCTATGTGAATAAGACTTGACAGTTCGCGATGAAAATTCAAGGCCAAAGCGACCTTTAGGGTAGACAGTTATCGTGGTTTGCGTTGTTTTTGTCGACATTCATCCCTGTCACTATGAAAAGAGTCTCGATTCTGTAATCCTTGTAGGGATCTTTTGAAATTTACCTCGGTTTTGAACATGAACTCTATCCTGGGGTTGATACAATACAGAAAACCGACAACATTAACGAAGTGATTGACTATCAATAATATGTAGCTGTAATTCAACAAATGAGCAAAGGTATTGGGTGACAGCATTCATGGTATTGCGAATCCAGCTATCCGATATCTGGTACGTTGTGGTGGCACAAAGTGCGTCTCTAAGCTGGTCACGAGGAGACCTGCGGTGTGCTCAAGATTTTTCTGGGGAGTGTCATCCGCCTCTCGCCAAGTACACTAAGCTCGAAAAGCGCAAGACTCCCACTGCTATGGATGCTTTCGACACCCTCAAACGCCAGGGTCATACCCTCTACGGGCTTCAGAGGCTTAGCTGCGTCGTAGCCAATGGGTGGGTAGATGGAGATTGAGGCAGATGTAGTGTTGCGATGAACCGAAAGCCAGAGCAGAAGCGAAAAATTCCCAATGCTTCTTATGAAACAGAAATACCATTATTCCATCAGCGTTACGTCATTTTAAATAACTTCGCAAAATAGTGAATGCCGACAACTGAATAGTAAAGGAATCTACCCTTCTTTGCTGACTTGTCAAAGAGATTCGTTTTCTAATAAATTATTGTATTCTAAAACAAGGGTAGACCCATTTCTGCAGGTGCAAGCATTCCTTGCACAAATTACTTGGCATGTGTATGTTTTGCGGCAGCCGAACCTTGGAGACAACCCAGTTAATTTCCAAGAAATTTGTGTCTAATAACTCCAGCAGTAATGACTTAGACGTTCCTACAATCTGCGTAACCTACTCAGAGAAATGGGAGATATTAACATTACACAGGCCAGAGAGACCTCAACCGTTAATATTCAAGAAGTCTCATTTAGTTTAACTGGAACCATCCATAATGACGAACATAATAGGATATTAAACAAGGGATCACCACCATCATTATTATAGCGCAAATTAGACAAAGTAAGCAAAAGCCGAAATATATGGGAAGGGGATGGGATAGGAAGGGTTTTTTGGGGGGGGTGTGGAAGGGGAAGAGCCGAGCACCTTGAAATGATTGTTAGTTGTATAGTCTGTGTACAAGGTAAAAGAGTAGGGCTAATGCATGCGCGCACTGTGAAGCCATGTTCATGGGTATCCATTGGTTAAGGAAATAATGATAGCACTGTCAATTATCTCTGTTAGAGGCGGAGCTTGAATTTTGAAGGTAAAAAGGAGAGGAGAGGGGGGAGGGAATTGGGTTGGGAAAATGACCACAGTATGTGAAAACCCTAATTTTGAAGAAGAGGAGGAGGACTCTGTCGGGATGACATTCTTTGTACACAGGGATGGTTGCATGAGGTATTTCGTTGCGTTAACGTGCCTCTTTCCAGTCACTTACTTTGCTGCTGTTAACATTAGGAGGAAAGACTTGCAGTTCCGCACAAATCCACGCACGCACATATAAGCATACAGTCATGCGGAATTCAGAAGTATGTACATGTTCAGGTCCAGCAACTTGATGGAACACCTTTGCAAAAGAAAATTCATTTACCATCAACTTTTTCGGCAGTCTGATCGAAAGATTAGCGTTTGCTGGATGACTTGGATAAGGGTGCGCGAATGGGATTTCGAAAGGGGCCCCTGTAAGAAAACGCGAAATGTTGACGACCATAAAATATTATTCTGCGACTACTTATGACCTTGTTTCTCTCGAGGTCATTGGGTCATCCCTGACCTCCACGTGTGTACACTGATTCATCGCTAGTGTGCACGCTTTAGTGAATACACAGGCAATTTACAAAAGAAGACAAAACGACAAAAAATGGTGACATACCTTAGCCATGAAAGGGTTTCCCTGACTGCATAGTAATGAGTCTGTGGCGTTTCCTGATGGTGCGTTGTTTCAAGCTCTTTTCGAAAACTGATCTGTACCTTCGACCGGGGGTTTTACTAATCTGGGTGTTCGACTAGGCTGGACTCTGTTCTTCTCCTTGAAGTGGTAGGGTACTAGACTTCTGCACTTCTTTAAATGTCGCTTTGAACCCCATCCACTTTCTAAAAATAGTTCATAAATTTCCAAATATAGTCAACACATTAAAAGTTATATTATTATGCAATTTAAGGTGGAAGACAATTTGAGACCTACCACCGGATGCTTCACTCCTCTCTTCCTCGGCAATTGCAGTGCGCCAGAAATCGGCATCAGCAGAAGTTAGAGTTAGTGTTCTCCGAGATTCTCCAAGCGCCCACTCTGGTTCGTCCAAGGGCAGCGCATCATCATCTATGTAGGGAACGTCATACTCCTTATCACTCTTCCAACGACAGCTTGGTAACTTTGTTGGTGTGATGGAGTACGGGAAGAGATGGTCATCATTAAGGAAGGTGCAGTTTTGAGGCGGAAAATCTAGCGTACTCCAGGGCCGTGGTTTTCGCAACGGTGAAGTATCAGCATAGTGAGATCGGTAGGCATGTGAAAACCACTCCGAGATATCATCATCTAGTCGGGGAGAAAGTGGAGATTTTGGTGGCGTACGACTGTTCGCATCGATGATTGGACTAATCGCTACTTCAGGATGATGCCAAGTTTGGCGTTGCAGACGTTCACTGGTTAGACTGCCACTCGATTTACGTAGTCGAGGAGTTGACGCATTAGGCTCATCTTTGATCAGTGGTTGGTCTGGTTTGGTGGGTTTTGTGGACCTCTTTTTACATTTGGTCTTCGTCGAGCCGCGTGTGTTTGAAAATCCGACGGGAAATTCAGCAGTTTTCTGTTCAGCCCAAAGCACTTCTGCCTCCATTGGTAATGCGGGTTCAGCATTCTTTTCTTCGGATCGTTGATACTTGGACCTTGGTGAAGACACGGAGAGTTGGGTAGTTGGAACAACATCAGCTTGAATACCCAAATCCTCATCTTCCACAGGGGTGGAAGTAATAAGGGTGACGGCGGTGTTTTGGACAGTAGTTTTTTTATGTTTTAACGGCTTTGGTCTCCGCCTACCCGTGTTGGACAAGGAACGCCCATCTTCCACTCCACTCGAAGTACTAACACCTGATCTGCGTCGCTTAGTTCGACGCCAGCTTAAACGGAACCAATCAAGCATATTTTTCTCACTCTTTTTTCTCTCTGCTGTGCCAGAACATTCTTCATCAATAGTCTCTACGCCCGAGGGGCGCTTGAACTCGGGGGTGGTTGAATGCGCGTAAAAGTCGCGTGGTGAGATGGGCAGGCTTCCACTCTGAGAAGAGCTTTCTAATTCCGAGGCAGTCATATCAGATGAGGAATTAATTTCAGACGAAAACCGAGGTTCACAAAGAATTTCCGCTTCGTTCGGGGAAGGAGTAGCGGAAATAAGACCAAATTTTCCAGAAGGTAAATCAAAGGCGATAGAAGGAACGCCCGGTAAATCATCAATAACAGTAATATTTTTCTCGCGAGAAACGGCGCCATTGCTTAAATCTAAAAACTGACGACAAGGTTTCGAAGGAACACTTCCTGTGACACCAGCACCAACAGATGAGGAGGGACTTATTTCATCTAAACGGGGATCGCAAAAGAGAGAAACAGATCCCAAATTACGCAAGCCGGCAACTAACTGGTCCTCTGGCATCCC
>NW_020170421.1:10499-101208 GCF_000524195.1 Echinococcus granulosus | reverse complement strand
TCTGCCTCAACCTTCCCGTCCACCTTCATATGTGGCTTTGGCACTTTTACCTTAAAGGAGGGTATCTTCTCCTTTCCACCAACAACATTCCCGTCTACATCGGCGTGCGCATCTGCCACAGGCATGCCGACATCTTTTAGACCCTCCGCCGTCTTCACTTCTTCATTGGACACATCTTTTTTCTTTGCCATCGGCGCCTTTATTTCCTCATGTGGCGTTTTTACTTTGCTTTTTATTTTTATCTGTGGCATATTGAAGCCTTTCAATTTCTTTTGATGTTTTCGTACTTTTGCTGATCTGTTTTCACTTTGTTCTTCGTCTGCTTCTGCTTTACATTTTGTTGTTTCATTGTTTCTTTTCCTTTCTGCGCTTTCATTTCCTTCATATTTGCCATGTTCTTTTATTCGAAAGTCGAATTGTGGTGTCCTGATATCTTTTTCTTTTATTTCAATTACGTCTTTCTTGGTTATGTCTTCCCTTTGATCTTTTACCCTCTTTTCTCCTTGTCCTTCTTTTTCCATTTTATTTATTCCTGCTTTAGGAATCCCTTTGTTAAAGTCTAGTTTTTCGTCACCACTTCCTTTTTCTAAAATTGAATTTTTTTGCATGTGTTTACTAGTTCCTGCTGGGTTATGCACATTTACGTCAATTTTCAATTTTTGGTAAGAACTTATTGAAATTGTTTGTGCTCTTACTTTATTTGATGAATGCGTACTTCTTTGCCACTATTTCCCATACTTTTTTATTTTTGTGATTCTCATTTTTTTTTTCAAGTACCCACGATTTAATTGTTTCGAGTTGAAGCGATATTGGATGCATCGGATGCAATAAATTACTTTTAATTTACAAGTAATTGGACTTTAATTCTTTTTTTAAACCATTATTTAACAAATTGTTTATTTTTAAATTTGGGCAGTGGTGATTTGCTCACATCAATCCACAATGAAATTTATTTTACCTTTTCTAAAGTAGACTGAGTCTTTGTCAATACGGTATGCTCTACTTTTTATTGGGTGCTTTTCAAAATGCAGGTGTTGACTTAGGAAGTAAAATCAAATAATGCCAATTATTCAAATTTTTTGGTAAACAGGCATTTGTTCTTTTGCGGCAAAATGCAGTGGCTATAACTATTTTTTGTAATTTTGGCACGGTATCAGGATGAGTTTTACAGCACTGAACAAAAAATACTTACAGTTTAATTCTTGAAAACTCATTTTTTACACATTTTTACGATAAGCTAGTTGGGACAAAAGTGATAACTGAATTGTGAGAAATCAAAACGCCCAAGTTGCAAACTCATATATGCATATATCAGGCAATAACAATGCACTTTAAAACTAATAATAAGTTGTGAGATAAAGGCAAGAGTTACTTAAGTTTTGTAATTCACCTTCTTAGCCTACTTAAGCCGGAAGTAAAGCTGTTGTTTTAACTACTTGAAGCGATGATGAAGCCATAAACCTGGTTGTATCGATCAATTTAAAGTAGCACGCAGTTGTGTCCTATTACTACGGTCACGTGAACAAATTTTATAATAATTGCAATTTCGAAAAAAATGGCTGCTCTTTTCAAAAATGATATTAGAATTTTGCAGAAACGTATAACGTATTATCTTATAGATGTAAGTGTTAGGCATGATGAGGGCAAATAATTTGTACGTTAGCGTAGTTTACATCTAAAATAAGATGACCAGCATGTTTGACCGGTAGACGAACTGTTTTACCATCACTAAAGTATATTCAAAAGCTTCCCCAGTCAAATGCTGCTACGTAAGTTGACTGACTGCTGTTAATACAAATTAAAATTGGGATGGCAAGGGGAAACTTAATTTGTCAAATAATCGAGGCAAAAGAATTTAAGCAGTGGGATTTGTTGAAAAAGAACAAACATTAATTCTACAAATGTTATTTTGACTGAACAGATAGGGTTCCATGAATAAACCTGCTTTCACTTCAAAAACGTTTTCCATGAAATCAAATTTTTATTAGCCCATTCTGTGTCACCTTAGAGAAAGAGCAAGGTCTTATAACTGACAGAAAAACCCGAGGTGACAAATCAGTCAACTGTAATTTAGTTCAGTAGGAAAAGAATGCACCTAAGATAACAAGAGATAGTTTCGAGCAGGAGATAATTAGTTTTGATGTAAATGGATAAAAAATGATCAACTTTTTGACGCAAAAAAGAAACTCTAAAATATTGAAACATCTGAGAATAGAACTTACGTTTGACGTACTGTTCTGCTTTGGAATCTTTCTCCCCTCCTATGTCCATGTCTTCTTCAGCATCCTTATATTTCCGTCGAATTTTCTTATGGAATCGTTTGGTTTTGTCACTGAGATGAAGATGCGGTTGATACCAACTAGCCTCCATTGAGTCTGCACTCTCCTCAGCTGAGGTAGGGTCCTGAATTGCTACAGCTGCACTGGGTACCTCCATATCTTCCTCCTCCTCCTCCCCCCTCTTCCGTTTACCATGAGCTGTTTCCCGGAGGGCTTGGTTGACTGGTTTTGCCTCCATAGCAGCAGTACTTGTTGCTGCCGTAGTAGATTTTACAAGAATGACGCCTGCGGGTGCTGGCACGCTTGTGCCTAAGTCGACTGTTTGCTCAGCACACAATTGGTCGCTGGCACCATGTGCGTGTGGCGGCACTGGTTCAACACGGGTTTTCACGGGGTAATGAGAAGGGTGGAAGAGGAGTATGTGTTTTGTGCTTTTTCGTTTGGTTTTAAGGGGCCTGAGCTCCGTTTGGGTTTGTTGGTCACTTCGGGATGAGGGCGGAAAGGGAACTGTGGTCAGGGGTAGTGTTGGGGTTGAAATTGTAGCTCGGCTCATTATTAGGGGGGCAGCAGACTGGGCGGGTAGTAGAACGGACGCGTCTAGGGGGAAGTAGAAATCATCTGTGCTAATGGACGCATCCATAGTGGGGCGAAGTTTGATAGAAATTGTAGAGAGGACAGTTTTGCCCCTCTCCACCATCATCGCATCCTCCGACCGAGGTGTTGAAGTTGTGTACTCGGAATACATGTCTCGTACCACAGGTCGTATATTCTGCTTCTTCTTGGACGTTGTGGTGCTGCTTCTTGCTAGAGAGTGGGTCGCAGTGCTTCCCGGCGAGCTAGTCTCGAAGATACCAGAGTCCGAGTATCCGCTGTGGGTGGATCCGAACCGAAGAGAGGAAGTGCCGTGATGTCGACGCACACTGATACCTGTAGTGGTTGGACTTTCCATGAGAAGTTTATCCAAATCCGAGTCTCCCTCCTCATCTTCGGGTTTGCTGCTACTGGCGGTCGTTGCAGGCGTGATGGTAGACATCTTCTTCTCTTCTCGCTGCCGACGATCCAGAGAAGAAGATTCTGGTAACGGCTCAATGTCAGATATGCCCTTCGTGTCGAAAGTGTGTGGTAGAGCTGTTGAAGATGGTGGTATTACTACTGTAGTAGCAGTAGTTTGCGTCCCCGTACTGAAAATTGGCGAAGACGGCGGGGTATTTTCATGTGGATTTTGCTGCATCTTGGGCTTGCCTCTTTAGAGAAATTGCATCTATATTCACACAACGAAGTGGTAGAAAAGGAAGGGCACACTCGCACAAGCACACACAAGGGGGAATATTGTGTTTGTGGATGCAGGTGTATGTGTGTAAGAGAGGCGCGGCTTCAATGGATGCACGCGTTAGCGAAGCGCTAACACCTTCACGAATGAAAGTTGGAGTTCAGCTGTAGGCACGGGGCTATATGAAAGGCTTGCGTAGGCGTTCCCTGACATGCACGCAAGCACACACATCCGCACGCACGTACGCACGTGCAGTATATCCGGATTTCAATTCGTCAACTCGAGGTTGCAGCACCGGTCGGCGTACCTCGAAAACGCGGTCCTGAATCAGATTGCTGAGGTTTCGTTATGCCTCCTGGCGCAGCATGTCTGTCGGATGAGTTGAGGTGAGGTGATTGGTCCAGAGGAAGCCAATTGAAAGTTAAGAGGGAGGGTTTGCTGCGGCCTTGGGAGATATACACGCACACGCCCGTCTGGATTCGTGCTTCTGAACTTTGGTGGGGCAGACAGGCGGAGAGTGCCACCTCTGCGATCGCTAGGCTTTACATCACGTTGCTTGGCCGTGGCCACATCGGGTAGGCCACGTGCCTGCCCATGTGCTGCATTGTGTTTGTGCGCGTAGGTGGCTCTTGGCGTTCAGTTGCTCCTGGTACTCCACCCTCTGTTATCTTACTCGAAAGCAATCTCCCCCAGCTGCTTACACATGAAACTAGCGACTCAGTGGCTTCCCTTCTGTGGTACACAGGTTTTTTCAATGAATCAGTGGACATTTAGCACAGCAGTTCGATCACTTCATCATTTTACAAACTCATAGTATTGGGCGGAATTTCCTTGAAAATTTTCCGAAATAGTTAGCAGGAAAATCAAAAGCCGTTTAGGTATTTAGAAATTGACATGAAAAGGTTTTGTATAAAGAGAAATGAATTGGCACTTTGGAACAGGTTGGGGGCTGCTGACCGCATCACAGAGAGATTTTCAACTGATCGTTTAGCTAAGTCATTTGCAGGTATGAACATGTTCGAGAGCCGAATACGCCCGAATGAAATGGGCGGTGCCTGTTCACAATCAAGAGGCGTGCATTATCCATTTCTATGCGGCTTTTCATGATCAGTCCAGCAGGTAAGTTTCCAATGCGTTGACAAACAAATATCGGTTTGGTCGCACTGGTCTAGAGGCATCCCAATGTAAGCCTAAGGATAACTGAGTCCGATTCGGGGAAACAGGCTACACATACCTTCTCTGCTATCAGATTATTGGGCAAGTGAATGTTTTCAACCAATTTATAAATGAGTACCGTCGAATAGGATTGCTAGAATGACTGGCAATGCATGAACTTTATATTTATGGCCCTTGGAATACATGGCCGATGCGTATTTCCGAGACCAATGGTTCAGAAATTTTGATTACATTGGGTCTACAGCTGTTGCATGGGTGCCATTGTTCATTAGGAATTCATCAGCTGCTTCAAGCAAATGATAAAAAACTCTACAAAGAAAAGTATTGTAGTAGGAAGCACTTGGAAAGGGCTCAAAACGAATTAATGAATTAGTGTAATTAGAGTTTAAAAAAAAATGAAACCTGGTGATGGTTGGTAACACCTCATTTCAGACACCAATGCTTCGGCTTTGATTTAGTAGGCTGTCATGAAATTGGGTAGACAAAGGCCCCTTCCAACTTGGCATTAAGTTGTTTACCCAAAGATCAGTTGACACCCCAACTATGAAGACGTCACAGCGACAGAAGAATTTGAAGGTTTAGAAAGAGCCTGAATATTACAGACAGAAGGGGAGACAAAGCATTCGTCACGGGAGGAGTGGAGCATCAGATATGTCCTGGCAGTCAAGTCTGCTTGTTTTCTTTCACTCGTGTTTGAGTTAAGCCTCCTCACCATGATGAAACCAAATGAGACTTTCTTTCCCACTTCCTGATAAAGTGAGACTTTGCTTTCGAGAAGTTATGGGGTTAGATGTAAACGAAGTTGTTAAAAGGTTTGCAGATAGATTTATAAATGTTAATGGGTATTTAAAAGTACAAATTGGGTAACAACATTAACCGAGGAGATTTCTTTATCTACTTAAGAACGGCTTTTACATGACAATGAAAGGTTTCAAGACAATTGTGCACTTCGCAATCCACCTATAAGCATTGAAATAAAATAAAGAAGAATGTCTTTTAGCCTCAAGCTGATTTGGTGAAGAGTTGCATGCCCTCTGGCCTACCTACAAGTACTCCAATTTTGAATTGCAATTCTTTATCCCACCACTCCAATGAGAGAACCAAATATGACATAGTGAACACAAGTGGTTATGCCTCAACCGGAAAAGTCTTCATTTTTCAGATCCATTCAATTGATATTTTACGATGGGTGCAGCCGTTTATGTTATGCTGCAGAGTTGGAAATGTATTCCTTGAATGCAGTGCCACCTGAAGGTCAAAGCTACTGAAACTCAAATACTGGGGCACATTTATAAGGACGGTCTTGATACAGAGCGCTTGATATGCAGCCCTGTCATGTGAGCTACTGGTACTAACCTGACCTTCGTGTTGTGCCGCGACGAAAGACGAGATCTCTTACACCAATCTAATGGTTGAGCCAACTGCGTAAAACCCATAATGGGTGCCATGCATAATACTGGTGGCGCTAGTATCTCTCACTCTGCACCTGTGCAAATGGATATGCGTTTTGGTGGTTTACATTTACCTAATGGCTTCTTTTAGTTTGTCCATGCGTGTGTGTACCAGTTTCAAGCAAATTACATTCTGGCGAGGTCTGTCGGGTGTCTTAGCAGCAGTAGACACGCCGGCGATAGATGACACGGTTGGCACTACTTGCATAATTTTCTTTCATCTCTCGAATAATCAACCAACTCATCATTTAAAACAGGGTTTTGGGGTTTCAGTGGTAAATTTTAAATCCACTATGAACCTTACTTAGCAACAGTTTCGCAATACTTGACTCTACGCTTAAGAATACCTATTGACAAGTCCGCTCCACTAATAGCTGGTGCACTAGAATCTAACCTCCTCTCAGTGGTGAAATGTCACTTTGCTATAAACAAATGGTAATGCAACTCCGAGTTATTCCAATCTGTATGTAAAGAAGGCCCAGGTAGAATCACCTTTTGGGTGAGATGCATCAATCTCAAAGTCTAATTTGTTATCTACTTTGTTTTTTCAACCCATAGAACTAGGTTAAAAAATAATGACTCACAAATGTCAAAAGAGAGCCTATGCACAAAATATGCGTCATGTTTGTGGACAAGTGCTACATTTATCCCGACTTTACAATAGACCCTAAAACTCACATACACTACTCACATGAAAGAGAGCTCTTTGTAACCTACGAAAAAGTTAAAAGCCTTTAACGGAGCCCTTAAATTAATAGTCTCATTACTTGAACCCTGGTGGCAGACGTCCATTCTGATAGCCTAAAGGTGTGCGCTGTGATTAACCTTAAGGTCAGCAGGCTAAGCGGTTGACCAGCGCCTCGTGACCCTGCTTTTCTAATGTTAGCGTAAATGGGACTTTCCCAATTCCCCATTTTACCAAGTCTGCATCTCATTCTCACAATCACCGGGCTGTGGATAGGTCTTGTAAGCGCTGTCAAATCATGCGTTGCAATGCCAAAGGAGGGTAGTGATTCGTTTTTCTAATTGCCAAGGTGAGTTCACGGCTATTGCAAGTTGATATGAGAGCGCACTCTCATTGGCTAACAGGCCTGTGTGTGTGCTGTTTACGCCTCTCTGACGTGTGTGCAACTTAAGGTATGTGTGTGTGTGCTGAATTGACATTGGGGGCCTAGTGATAGCATCATTTTAAAAAGTAACAGCAAACTATGGAAATTTATACCACTCTTGCTTGTTGGTTAACTTAAGAACTAGACAAATGACCCCCATTTGCAAGCCTGACCGAATGATGGCACCAGCAACGATAGCAAAACCTAATGCACTTATATGATGCCTTGGTTGAAACCTACTTTCATCTTCATCTCCAGTTACATCTATAGCAGCCTTCTCAAGTCAAGTCCAACAGATGCTCACCTAAAATCGCACTAAGATAGTAAAATATGGCTAGCCGAAGGGTACTCCCCAACCTGGTGGCCTACTGTTCTACTGTGGTTAATTATTTAATACTTCATTTTGGAGTCAAGGCAACTTAAGGCTCGGCGATTGCACTTCTGCTGAGCGGCATGGCCTCTGGACCGTGCCAGTGGCCCCGGTTCTTCTCTACTTCTGCAGTACACATACTGCCCAAGGATTATGTCTTCTTTGGCTTTCAGGGAAGTCTCGTGACGGTGCAATTTACTTTGCCGTTAAAATGGATGGTTATAGGAAGAATATGAGATATAAATGCAATGTCTCAGCCTTCATCCAAATCTTTAGGGGAAACGGCAGACTCGTTTAGAATTTGGGTAAAAAACCATCATCTTTACCTTGAAAACCAAAAATTAATGAAATGAAAGCACTTAGGTTTATCTAAACGGGCCCAAGACAAACAAAACTTAGGTAAACCTGCAGCGAGTTTTATGATTTGTCGCCCAAGACTGAGACATACATCCGTTGATGAATCGTTTTCATTTACTGATCTATCAGTTCGTTTCGTTTCTGAACCCTTTTGCAGGATCAGCACAGAAAGATGATATAGGAAAAGGATTTATGTAATCTACAATCACAATGGACAGCAGTTTAAGGCGGTACTCGTACCAGCATTAAATACTTCGTAGTGAAAAAAATATACATTTTTGGAGGTGCCATTTGCGCTTTCAGCTACTGATAACTTGCCATATTTGTCTTCATGTCAGTCCTCTGTCTACTTTTCGCCTCTTTAATTTAACCCATAAACCCAGGTACTTTATGTTCTGGGGACTGGCTCCGGTCCGCTTTTCTCTAGGAAAAGTAACGTTGGTGTCACCACCCCTTTGGTTTAAACCACATCCATAGTGGACGAAACACGTTGGAAATAACTGTACCAATGTAATCTGCAAATAATCAAATCTCATTTAGAACTGGAGGTTAATTAGTGACGTATTGTTGAAATTCCAGTCCAAACACCGATCTTGATTTATCAGGAGGTTTGTGTTTCATCTCTCCTGGGAGTGACGTGGCACATAAAATTCCCATTGCTTCAAAGTCACTATAATTAAAGGGCATATAAAAGGTACTCTCCTACCACATACTACAATCTGGAATTAGTCTGTTTCTAGGCCTTTCCAAGCTGCTAAATAAGCAAATCGAAGGTGAGACAATATTTTGTCACGCATCACAATCAAATCTCCTTCTCGTCAAATAATATCAACAAGTGTCAGAAGCAGGAAGTGCTGAATGTCTCCTATCATGGCAAATGGTAACACTCCTCTTCCCAGTCATGTTCTCACTTCCTCTTTCTCACAAGTCTACGCCATGACCGCGAAAATATGATGACATGCACTCAATCACACCCAAGCTGTCTATCCGTGTCTCTGCCTTCAACATCATGGTTTAGAGGAGGGATTAATAGAGGTTAGATGTACACAGGTAGTTCGATGGCTAACGAGGCTGTACTTTTATGGTAGCACACACATGCTTTCAATGTGTGTGGGTAGGCGTGTTTGCATTGCCGTTGGCGAGCGTACCGAGCGTACACACAGCCATGCACACATGTACCAAATGTGTGTACTTTCGCAATCGTTCCCTTTAATCTCAAGTAAAAATCGCATGAAACGTGGTGCCCCATTCGCATGCACCTCCGAGTGCAGTGTGTACGACGTGAACTTCACCTGTATTAAGGCCGTTTCCCCTATTCCCCTAAGGCCACCTTCCAAATGAGTCAATGATGACCTTCATACAAGGCTCAGGGTTCACATTTTCGCTAGCTTGAATATTTTGTAAAACAACTTACCCAAACTGCCACAAAAGAGTTTTTTTCTATTATCGTAGGCTAAAACAACCACTTTCTATATAAACCCGAAGCTACAGATAAGGAACCTGTGTTTCTCATCAGATTTCAGCTAAGCGCAGATGTTTGTGTGATTTCTTAGGATAATCTTGATCCAAGAAGACGTAAACTTTGTAGTTCTGAGCAGCAGTTGATTTAATAAAACAAAAATTAATGACTACTTCCGACATGTTAGAAAATTAAAGTACTCTGGGTGTGGTGGTCGATATCCGTCCATCACCCTGGTGGCGAATGCGCCAATGGCCGGCCTAACCGCTAAATGGTTAGGCTTATAAAATTTCTTGACATTCTACATTTGTACATTCTCTTCACTTTGATATTCTCTCCTCACTATTTCTACAAATTCTGGCAAAATATTTTGACTAGACATAAATGAAATTGGCCAAAGTTCCTGAACGTGCTTATTAAATTTTTCCTGTCCATTCTAAAGAAGATATTTCCTTTAGAACTGTCACTAAGTAATTAAATAAATAACAGCATTCTTTCCTTATACCTAAGGCATGCCTACCCGGTAGTCGATTACGGAAACTCGAAAAATGGTAATGTTAATACGAAGGGACTAGCCCTGAAAAAATTCATCCGGTGTTTGCAAGCTCAGTTGGACCATCAGATGTAAATTTCCGGTTCTAAAATAATGGCACGACCTTCCTATATATTTATTTTTTGTTCCCTAATGCAGTCACTGCCAACTTGCTTTTGCAATGATTTCAATATGGCACAAGATGTCAATAATCTCTTACCGGTTAGGTGAAGTAAACAGTTTTACGAACTGACATATTTTGTTGTTCTAAACTCTGTCCTTCTACTTGTGGTGGGATTTGTTGCAATCAGCAACCATAAGTTTACCAAGAATGCATTTTTCTTTTTTTATGTCACTGAATTCTAATAGTAAAATCATCGCGTCACGCATACGTGACGATGGTGGCCAACGCATCTATGTGATATTAACACAGCTAGAAAATGCTTTCTAGCACTCGAATTTGACTTCAGATCTAACTCTAAAAAGGAATGCGGTTTTGAGAGCAATTATGCGGATGACTCTGTCTCTGTGCCCAGGAATGTGGGCTGAGTTGGTGGACTTTGAACAGTGGGAAAGTGAGTCAGCTATATTCATACTATCAGAGGTTACCGAAGTCACCTGACACAAAACTTAACCACTCAATTACACATATATGGGTAAAAGTTATGAATAATTTAAAACACATTTAATCAATCGCTTTCATTCTTAATCCACATGATTCCATTTTATTCTGACTCAAAAAATTGTAGTCATGGTATGTACGCCTTTGTGTATTAAAACCGTGGCCTAACTGTCGTACGTGTGCCAATTAGTGAGTCAGTCCAGATGCCACAAATCACGATGGCAGATGTCAGCTTCGGTGTGTGTGTGTGAATAAAAAAGGGTGTGGTGATGAAGTTGTTTGTTAACGAAAGCGTAATACCCACCTCAGATATCCACACAGACTTCAGACATAATACGGTAATTAAGGCCTCAGCCGTTGCTGAAGTGCCCGGGTGCGGTAGCCAAGGCAGTCAGACGTATAATCGGCCATTAACTTGAACAGAAGACGGATCTCGTCATAGAATCAATGAACATAATTATGCAAAAGATTTAAGAACATTGAAAAGCTAGTGCATGATAGATACCATATTATAAGCAGCCTTAAGAGAGTTCAGCTAGACCTACAAACCTTTTTGTACTAAACCTGTCCAATTACTAGCCAAAAATACCGATATGTGTAGCAAGGGACTGTATCAAGCAATCGCCTACATTTTCGATCCTTCAAATTGGATCATTCCTTCTGAGTTTTGGAAACGCGAAAATCCCGGGCTCATTTGAGCTGCCACAAATCTCTACGAGTTGCACGATTTAACTCCCATTCATCATTCGTTTGTATTTCACACTACACCTTCATCCTACAATCACCGTAGCAGTAACTCGAGTTCTAGCGTGTTGCATCTTGGTTCTCAAATTTCGCATGTGACAACTACGTAGCAAACACTACCACACCTGGTGGCCTGTCAAACGTCCAATCACCCAGACTTTTTATGCCACTGTCACCTTGTTGTCACTCTCGAGCACTCGTACAAGGCTTGCTGAAAATTGGGCTGGTGGACCACTCAATCAATTTACCTAGGCTGCAAAACAGGCCCATTTAAAGAAAGCTGTCATAATTTCGAAGTATAAAAATAAGTTGTGTTTCAATTTATCCACAGCACATGATATAATCTGCTGTACTTCACGTAGACGGTTTTGTTTTAAAAATAAGGCAAAAATTTATGTAAAAATTACCGAAGGCCTGTTTTTACCTCAATCCCCGGAATTGGGTATGTGAGGGATTAAAAGTTATATTTGAATGTAAAGCTTATACATGGAGTGATAACTTCTCTGCTCATATAAAAAAGTGAAGCAAACTCAAATTAGCCTATGCTATTAAAGAAATTTTGCTTGAATATCGAGATTTATTGGACACCTAATCTGAGTATAGCGTCACAAATGTGTGACGCACATACTAGTTGCATCTCAAGCTAAGTATCAGGATTTTAACCACTAAAAAGATGCAGAATATGCTTGATCTAAGGATGTGTACATCTTGTAGTCATGAATAGCATAGCTTAAGGAAGAAAATATCTTTTGTGATTTAAGTTACTCTAGTTTCTTCCGATACCGTAGCAAGGCATTTATTAACTGGCACAGCACATCTTTCTTACCGCAATCTCTCTATTGCCTGGTTATCCCTCTTTTCAAAAAGTATTTTCTTCCCAGCTTGACAAGTGGGTGTGCTTTCTTTGCGAAAAAATACGACTTCCTCGTGAAAACAATGAACAGTGATTTGCATTTTGCAGAAGGCAGCTATAAATCTCTAGCTAGGCAGAGTGAGATGTGTTGGCATTTAGACAGCAGTCGAAAGCGGTGTAAATCACTTACGCTAGATCAGAAGGAAAACAGGGCCTAGCAGTGTGTTATAAAACTGTATTCCTAAAATCCGTGGACTTTTACTGACAATAAGTAGTGCTGAATAGGTCTTTATCAGTAAAAGAATTCATTATTTCCCCTCAAGTAAAAATGTGGAAAATTGTGTAAAAAATGTGATGCTTATCATATAATTCAGATTAGAAACATCCCATGTCTGATATTAACTAGAGACACTTCGGTACCAATACTGGTGTCATGTTTGCCTTCTTTACATCCTCACGCGTCAGAGACTCTTTAAAATATTAGTAGCGAGATTGTTTGATGTGAGGTTTATAAAGAGTGTATTCCACTTGAAATACATAAAAAGTAGATTCATTAAATGATTATAAGTTAGCCTGATTAATCTCGCAGTGCAATTAAATTTGGCCTCTTGTAAATTTTGCTGAGGTCAACCCTCAAAGTCACCCTCTGTATGACCGATTTAAAGGAATTCAATTAGGATGGTCATCTCCCAAAGCCCTACAAATTACGCATTTTTCAGGGTTCAAATGGATAGAACGGTCTCGTCTTGGCTACCAGGAGTGAGTTGAGCACTAGTCTGTGAAGTGATATTTTGTTTGTTGCATCTAGATTTTTAATAAATCCTAGCTCTCCTTCCCCGTGTGCGCATTCTGAAGGCACCTGCGAGTCTCGTGAGACCGCGTGACTGTAAAGTCAACTCTGCCATTTGGCGCAGTAAATTGATCAAATCCCGTGTAACTGAGCTTAGTCACCTTGCCTTTTAATGGCTTTAGGTTTAAGCAAACCCCTCGGTTGGTGTCGCTTACTCATGGTGGTGGATTTGGTTCTTACACGCACGTTCACGTGCACGCGCACACAGTCGACTACGGTGGAACAAGACGACGGTGAGTCATTGTTGAACAACAGCTTAACCGCAGTAGATCTCCTGATATCTCTTAAATAGAGGTTAGCAGCAATAACTATGTTCTTGATGAATCATCAAGCAGCCTACAGTCAAAATATGCTCTTGTGTCACAAGCACTGACACTAATCGCACCTCGAATGTTTCCTTTTGATTCCATCAAGCAATTGACAAATTTCCAAGAAAATTTTGCCTTCTATATGCCTTTTTCTCTTTACTCTTTCTTTTGAGTAATAACACACACATTTTTTGCTAGTATAAAACTGTTTTTGCAATGTGAACAATAAAGAAGGATTTACACGTGAAAGATGTAAACATGAAGCTCTTTCGTTTCACCAGTAATGCAAAATACACGCATAGCTATTGAGTATGAGCGATACAGATCTCCATCAACTGGTTTATAGCTAAAAATGGTCAATCTCAAAGCATCTGAAGTCACAAGAAAGCTGTTGAGAAGGTGAAATCACTCGACTCTCTGTGTTGGAACCCACTTTGGAGGATTCCTTTTCATGAAGTGATTAAGTGTCCAATTTAAGTTTGGACGATAGGGGCGAAGATTTCTCCCTGTAATGGTAAAACAGTGGAAAACATCTAACTAAATATCTACCCTTTTGCAATAAAGCAACGAAATTTACCATCTGCCACACATTTTTTTAAAATGGAGAAATATTCGAGCACGCTTCATTACGCTTTGGCTGTCTCCAATAGCACTTTATAATATGTATACAACAAATTCATTTCTGATTCCTTATCCAAAAATGGCCTGATAAAGTGCAGTGATATTTTAATAAACAGTACGTTTCCATGAAATGCAGAAAAGTGAATTTGCTTAACTAGGCGAATGCACACATTCAGGGTTGTAACTACGAGTTGGCTTCAATTGCAAGCGGGTACTTGATCATCTTAAAAGCCCATTTTTGGACTGTTAAGGCTCATTCAGACCACACAATTCGTTGTCATTGTGGTGACAAGTGGCCACTTAAGACAGAAACCTTATTTTAAATTACGACCCTGAATTTGCGAGTCCTCGTCGCTTAAATCTTTGGAGTTAGGCTGTTTAACTGTGATTAATGACCTCCGTCCAGTCCATACTGTTTTTCTGTGATGCAATGAAATAAACTTCAACTAAAAATGTGATTAATGCCAACGATAAAGAGAAGCACAAAGGTTATTCTGCCTGCCCTCTTAACGGCACTTAGGACTCAAAGATCCGCTGTAAAATGTAATTTCATTACGCCACAAGCTTAAGCTTTGGGAGAAGTGGAAGGTAGGATGTTAAAGTAAGATGATTTTTATGTGTGAGAAAGTTCTCACCATGACTAAAAACACCAGTTTTCTCATTTAAGGAAACAAACACAAGTGAGTGATATATCAGGTTTGGCGATTGTCAGACCCGTTTACTTAAGTTGTTGGGTTATTTCAAACATGTAAATTAATATTCAACCCATTTTAAATCACACAATTTTAATAAAACTAATTATACGGCCTTATTATATTACGTTTTTCACTGGGTCTACGAATAATCTCACCACCGCAGTCCAATTTGCATAGTACTACTTATTTACTAATAAGCGACTCAGGAGGGCATTCTTAATTCGAAAAGATTTCGCTATGATAGCACACCTCAAAGTTTATTCAACCCCTTGAAATAGGTTTTATCATAAATAGACAATGGTTTGTACACATCGTCACGACACTATGACCCACGATTTCCTTACAAATGACTTAACTACTGGCAATAAAGGTTACTCTCAGCGTTACTGGGGTATTCGTGGGAAAAATGGACCAAGATCACCATACACTACCTGTTTTGGGCATTCATTAATCAAAGTAAAAAAAATGAAATTGTACATAAATGAGGAGTTACTCTTATTTTTCCAGCACCTACAGAGATATCTTGGATGGTTATGCAATGATTAAGAAATTTGATTGACACAGGGAGGCATAATTGCCAATTTTCTTGACACTAAGATAGGCTTAAGCAACCAGAATGGATTCTATAATTGATAGGCGTTGTGGATTGTACAACGTTTAGCTGTTATTGCCTCCTGTTGTTTTTTTTCCAACCTCAAGCATGTACACACTTTCTGACAGTGTTCTAACGCTCTCTCAAAGACAAGGTAGGCCTTTGTTCGTTCATTGACTGGATTATCAAATTTCTTTTACCGCATTGCGTGAACCTCCATCCCACAAACCTCTTTAGGTCGAGAGCTGATTGGTGAATCCACGGGACGCACACAATGGATTTGTACGTGACCGACTGTGCATTCGCAGCTGTCCAGACGGAGGCTGCTGGAGGGGGGCACGTGAATCTCGTGCGAGGGGCCGTTTTAGCCTTGCAAAAAGCAGCGCACAGCACAGACAATACACTCAGACCGTTTGAAAAGAATTGTTTCCAAAAGCAAATATTACAGTGCTTAAAGGGTTTAGCCTAACAAACGTCTTGGTGGTGAGATGAAAACTCACGCCATTTACCACGCGTTTCATTCAACGCTGAATCAGTTAGTGCCACTATTTTCTAGTGCTATGGTAAGTTTGCATCAAACTTTGCTCTGAGGATATCTTAAATCCACTTTGCTTTACGGTTCCTTACAAAATCACTAAAAAATGATTGTTACGTTTATTTATGCGGAAACAAACGACACTATTGGCTTAAGTAATTATATTTTTGGGAGGTTTGTTGTAAAAACCTTAAGCCTTAAACTCGAAAGATTTTCTACTGAAGACGCTCGAATCGCAAGCTTTCGATTCACTGCTTTATAAACTCACTTTACCGAGTAAACTTGGCAAGTTGTATTAAAAGGCAGGCAGATATAATAATTACAGAATTTTATCATTTAATTTATAAACATACAATAGCAAAGGAATTGGGTGAGTGGCTTACTTATGTTGTAATACATTACCTGTTTATCTCATTCGAGGATTTGGTAATGGAACACTTAAAGTTCCACCATCACACTTCCACTGAACTGCCCGTCCTCTGAGCCATGTTAGTAGCCCCAAGCTCTTCCGTAGGTCAGTAATACATATTCTGCCCGAGTATTAACTCTTCTTTCATTTTCAGGGGAGTCTTGGGGCGCTACATGTGTTTCCACTTCATCTCAGCCATTCCCATCGTACGCTAGGTATATTAAAACACTGTATCAGCTTCCAGACTGGTGCTTTGTACAGCTTGAATAAATATTGGGGCCGAAACACGAGTTAAGCAAGTAATGTGGTCAACCAAAGACTTCTACTTTTTGTTTTTGAAAGGCTGGATGGCTATCTTATCTATTTTGTTACAAAAACCACTTTCCGCCAGCTTCCCATTTACGGATCTGTTACCGTCTCAACAACTCACACATCGGTAAAATTATAAATCACACCCTGTCTTGGGGTCTTGAATTAGAGACACATTTTTCGTTTTTCTCTACACCTAATGCTGAATTTTGGTGTGAAATATGCCAGCTGAAGTAGCTAGAGGCGTAGGCAATGTGTACATGGAGGAAAATTTAAGCTCAATCTAGAAGCGATGGGTAACAGAGGAAATGAAGGTACTTTGAGTACTTACCTACCTAAAATTTGAAAGAAAATTTGAAAACAAGCCAGAAATACAAAAACACTTTTTGTTAATCATTAGAATCAGTGTTTGCAAAAGTCTGTGAAGTAACAGGCAGATACTAAAACCGAAATTCATCCGCAAATTGTCCTGTTGGCTTTACTTGACTTGAAGTGAGCACTACGATTAATAGAAAAAACAAATACAATGAAACTGCTACAGTAAATAGCCAAATAACATCACACTAGAATATCCCAGAACTCGAATTCCATGTGAGGCTCTCCAAACAACTCAGTCATTTATTTTGGGAGCTTCTTAAATTATTTAACTAATCACTTGCTGATTTCGAACACTTGCACTTAACGGCCAAAGTTGTTTTTTATGACCATAAGGCTTCTCCTTCAAATCTGTATTGTTGAAACTAATTGTTTAAAAGTAGTATCTGCGAGACAAGTGAGAGTAGGTTAACAAACTTGCTTCTCGCTGTTTTATCATAGGAAAATGTTAAATGAATATGCATAAAAGCAACTTTACTGAAAAAGAAAGTTTGAAGGCGGACACATCTACGAAACAGAGGTATGATAAAAGGAAAACAAAGTCCAATTTTACTCTCAGAGGGTTAACGTGACTGCCAAATGTCATTTGAAAGCTCCTTTTTGACAAAGTTGTAGACGGAGAACAAATCACATTGCTGCAGCATAAAATCTTCCGCTTTTTTAGTGTAATGACATTATCTAAAGTACGGCAAGAGGAGCAAGCGTTGGACTTTTATTTGAGCCAAGCACTTACTTCAGAGCAAAGAATATAGTCTAACTTTTCGTTGACTCTTTTAGTGATTGCTGCAGTACTCCATGTTCGACTACTATCCCCTTGTACGATGTGCTTTTAGATGGAAAGAAGATCATAAATATATAAAAAAATTTAGCTTTGTGTTACACCCGGGAAGCAAAAACAAAAGCGCCTTCTTCCTCCTACCTCCAAAATGTCAGGGTATCCTTCTTCATGCCATTGGTAATGCTTCTTCAATTAGAAAGTGATAAGTTGCTAAATCCCCAAAGAAGGTGTGCCAGTGATACTCTGACTCCGCTGCAGAATCACAAATAGAACTAGAACTTACAGCTTTTTATCAAAGAATCCAATTTCAAAAGTCTAAAATGTTAACGTTTATATTGTTTTGCTTTGAGGAAAATTACTGCAGCCTTGTTTAAGCAATACGTTTACTCGTTATTTTTGATTTACAATGTTGATTTGAGGTTAAACTAGAGGACATTGTCTATTCGAACATTTTGAGAAGTGCCCAAAATTTTGAGTGATTTTGAGAATATCGAGATAGATCCTCAGACTAAATTTTCGGCGCCCGAAATTACGAGGAGCTCACTACTAAACACTTCATAATGAAATGCATATGCGCATAAAAAAGCTGCGAGTATCGACTATGAGCATCCAGCCATTGGTTGATTGGCCAATTCATTTCAGCAATGGTGAAATTTTCGTAATTTTTACACCATTTGCCTCATTTACCATAATTTAATTCGTTAAAGCTGTGTGTCACCTCTAAAACTGTCTACATTTCCACTGCAGACGCATCAAATTTAAGCTCATTTGAATGTTTTACAGTCTGGGCAAACGTTTGTTGACCGGGAGAGGAACTGCCAACACATCTTAACCGCAGTGACCCTCTAAAGTGCAGACGCCCTCATTTTAGATCTTTAATGAACTACTGCCTCTGAATACTTATTGCCAACTTGATTGCTTGCCTTACTCCCTTTCCCCCCCCCCCCCCTACCTACTTCATGATCATCTCCACCTCAATCGTGTTGGCATCTGCAAGTCTTGGTAATGCCTCTCTTCTTGACTAGATTGACATATGTTTGTGCAGAAGCAATTATAAAAAGTGACACCGTTTTTCTGGAGTCAAAACTTTATCCAATTTGCTGAATTCTAAGCTGCTAAATGTACTACTTCTATGTCAGGAGGAGTAGCATGTCGGAAAAGGTAGCCTAATAATCTATTTTGGGAATAAAAGGAACAAATTTGAAGTCTGTCTCTGCATCCACGTTGGTTTTTTTGCAAAACATAAGTCTCACCACTTTAAAATGTCATTTTTACCCACAGATAAAGCAAAACCCTTTTTCTAAATTTGAACAGAAAATACTCATAACATGGTTGATACTTTGATAGCTTAAAGGTTAAACAGGCCTTGAAAAATATGTCGCTGACTTTTACCAGTACAATAGTGCAATTTAATTGCAAAGTCCACAAAGAATCACTCCTACACTGTGCTATCAGCAGCAGCAGAAAGAAGTGATACTTTGGACTTAATGTCAGACCTGCAGGCAATTGGAAGAAGAATAGACACGCTTCGAGTTTGCAAGTACTGGCAAACATGGCAAAGATTGTCAGAACTTACTACACCTACCAAAAGCCTATCACATTCTCACAAAGTAAAGTTAAATGACTTGATCTTCATACATTAGGCCCAAATAAAGAGTGTCTGAGTATTTGTATCGAATAGAGCATAGTGTTCATAATTTTACTGCCAAGTCAGTGCTTAATGAATGAATTTCTACTAAATACTAGTACATTATTATTTCAGTATCGCCAAAATGACTCATTATTGACAGATTGCATGATTTTAAATGTTTAGTAACCAAAAAACACGACCACAGGTCATGCAATGCAACTGCGTTAATGGTTTAACTAAAATATAGAAAATAAATTAACTTATTTTTAATGACAGCACTGGGTTTCATCGTTTTGTGGATGCTAGAGTCCCTCTTGTCTCCAAACCTGCCCGAACTGCACTTTAGAATGTTCCTTTAACATTAGCCTTTCTTCTGGTGGAGCTTAGTCTACTGTAACGTGACCTTCGAACCCGATGACAGCCAATGGGATGTGGCCTTTATAATGTGGTTGTTTCTATGTGTTGGTGATTTGTGACTCACTATTTGTCACCAGATCGAAAACGTGGGAGTTTTGATCTACTTGGAACACTTTTATGCAATGATAAAACCTTCACGTGGTGACCACTTTTAATGTGGCGTTCATTCCTTTTATTGCCACCTTTGCAACTTTCATGGGGCATTCTTTTTAGCCTTATATTAATTTTCTACTGTTTGCTGTTCATTGTGTTATAAGGTTGAATCAGGTAAAATCTGAGTAACTTTTTAACGTGTCCTACTGTAATACACGTGAATTCGACTGCACCTTTGAGGTGGCAAGGTACCAAATTCGACGAGCTCGGTGACTGAGACAAAACCAGCGGTCTTAAAAGCGGTTACAAATTTCAATTCTCCAAGGGAACATTGGTTACCTACATAGCTATCTTTTCAAATAAGGCATTATATCCTTGACGAACCAATGTATTTGAAACCGGAGACAGATGCGTGAAACGTCAAAAGACCTGCATTAGTACAATTATGCTAGCGGGACAAGTGACACATTATAAAAGCTTATTTGGTAGTTTTAAGAATCCATTTGGTTTAGTTAAATTGAGCAAAGGGATTCTAAAAAGTTATCTGAAGAAAGCTACATTACTTAACTGATACTTTGGAAATTATTGACAATGCTTGTTTCTGGCAAAAAACCCACAGTCATCAAATGCAACTTTTCTGTTCAGAGGCTTCCATCCACTGTATTTACAAAGGAGATGGAACATACCTTGTAGTTTAATTCCATAAAGACAACATAGAGATAATCCAGAACGTTGTTACAGGTTAAAAAATAACAAGTAAATAAAATCGACTTATCAATTCAAATATTTTTGGTTAAAATGTTTGAAAATGGAGTAAACTCGAATTAATTTAGGAATAATTGAAAGTAGAACCACGACCATATATGTATAATAAACCCTTTTTGAAGTGGAGGCAAAACGACTTCAGAAATTTTAATGTGCGTAACATCTACGGAGAATATAAAGCTACAAGGTAGATGCTCTTGTTCCGACTTGAAATGTCAACGTGGAGGAGCAAGATAAAGGGGGTCGTAAGCCCTCCACTATTTAGATCAAAATGTCAAAACAAAAAGTCACCTTGGCACTCGCTATATGGATCAGCCATGTGACCCACATTTTTTTGCTTTGGTGGAATGAGGTGATGACACTTACCTCCATTTTGGGCAAATACATAACATTCAAATGACTAAAAGTCGCACACAATACTCAGATCTTGCCAAATCACCCCCTTTAAGTCGACAATGTATTTAAGGTAGTTCTTTATTTGTCTTATATCCCTCTTCCATAATTGCATGCATTCTTTCAGCTGTTGAAATATCCATTTGGATAGATAAGGCGTGGGATATCTCCCTTCCGCATTTTTGCCTACACTAAACTGTCACTTTTAGCCTCCATCCTCCGCCTTCATTCTTGTGGAGGCAGACGCTGTCCCCTGGGGACCACGTTGATTTAATTTAAAGTACATGTGAGGGTAGAATTTTCGCTCAGTCAAGGGTAGGGAAATTTGCGTCCCTAGTGGCTGAAGCAGTCGAGGAGAGAGGCTGAAAAAAACTAACACTATGCACTAGACAGGAGGGAAAGAGGCATAGCTTACACGTGATTATGCAATTTGCCCACTTTGGAAGCTCGCCAAATTATAGTTCAGTCAGGTCTGTGGGAATGGGACCTTACAGGTCGTCAAGTAAATAAAATCCCTTATTTACTCATTTGTGGATAGCATAAGTGTTGCACTTAAATACTCAAATATTTCCTCAATCATGTAATTTCCTATGAATCCACATATCAAAATATCATGTTGTTCCCTAAAGGACCAAGAACTTGACTTGGGTGTGAAATGAAAACGCACACGGTTAATCACCTGCCACTCTCACACTTTTGCCGATGAGAACAGATGAGAATCCAAGAAAGCGGAGTAAAACCAATCGCTTAAAGTTAAGAACTGATGGATATTACAAATCATCTTTTTCACAACAGTTATTAAGTCTTGCACCCATGGTACTTTTCCAATGACTAATAGCGAATCGAAAAGCTGCCAATTGGCAGCACGAAAAGTGAACTTCATAACTTTTGGAGAAGTAGGAGAATTGGTGCATAACTAGTTGTGGTAAATAATAACTTGGCCAAACTAGCGCTTGAATGAAAATGTATAATTTATGCCCTCCGTTTTTACAACTTTGGTATATTGAATAACCAAAAATAGTGGGAGTATTAGGTCATTTTTTATTTTCGCATTTATTCAATTTTTGTACAATTTGTTGCTATCATGCGGCGAATTGAGCAGTCTTGTTCACACCCTGAGCCTAGACTCCAACTTGACTGCGTAAGTTCTGTCACACATTTGCCTAATATTCACGATTACTTACGGCGGTGTTCAGAGACTTGGTCCGTCAGTGTTTGATTTCGATGACTTTAAAATGTTAAACAAAATTGATCACTTTAAAGTATTGCAAAAAAGTCAACTAAATTTTACCTCTTCAAAATCGAAATCGCTTCTGGATAAAGCGCAACTATAGGGAGAGGGTACACCTCCGCCACTATTTCGCACAATAGGTGCTAATCAAATATTTGCAAATCCACTCTTAAATTATAGGTAGAAGATGTTTACAAATCCAAATTATCCCCGTATAAATTTTTACGAGAAATTGGTGGGTCCATCAAGACTCTCGGACCATCTAAAGTGGTGCTTGATCGGATTAAATTAATACTACACCAATTTAAGTATAATCGTATATTTTTATGAAATATCGCTTGCAGCACATTGAATATTAGTTTAGCTTCTCGTTTGGATTTCGCGGTCACTTAAGGCTCCCGATTGTGCTTTTTTTCTAAGCCACTAGCTCCCCACCCAGTCCTTCTCCACTTTGGCAATGAGTATTCTGCCCCACACTACGTCTTCTTTCTTCCTCAGAGAAGTATCAAGGCGCTACATGATCAACCTATGGGTGTAGCGATCTGTTTTATGTCAAAACTTCTGCAGTGAAAAAGGCACTAGAGTGTTAATTCATTGAGTTAATGCATGTAAGCTCTGGAACAAGAAGAGGATGTACATAATACGGTGCGCTATCCACGCGAGACGCTTTGACAATTGAAGTTCTTGCAACCATTTTCAATTGTTTCTAGGTATTTCATTAAGTAGTCCAACCTAAGTGATTTCCACACCTCGTTCGAACTAGTTTTTCTCTTGAATCTATTCTTTATTTAGGCCTACTTCCGAAGAATTAGGTAACTGCAAATAGAAATTCAGCAAAAACTTTCACCACTCACTAGCCCATGACCTTTGTAGTATCAAAGGGAAAATTTTTGGCTATTCTTAAGGCACATCAAGAAATGCCTTTGGGTATTTTCCAAAATATGACATTTTGAGGCTCCTCCCCTTTACTGGTAAAAGCGAGCATAAAAGCATAACAGAGTTGGACTTTTCTCCCTCAAAGGAAACTTCTTTTGTGTTGTTCCAAATGCCATCTGAAGGGGCATTTTGTTAAAAAGGCTAACATTCGCAATTATTACCGACCATGGTGGATTGGAAAAAGGCCATTAAAAGTGCCCATGTTGGGCTAACATCTTGCCACTTCGTTTACCATCTGCAAATGCTGTGTGATGATGCTGCCAGTGCACATTTCGGACTTCAGCTGGTAAGGCAGAAATTTGTCCATTTTATTTTAAAGTGCTTAAAAAGCAGCAGACTGTCGTCCTTAGAACACCCAAAGAAGTCACATCTCATCGCGACTTATGCTAACAGTTTTTAAACTAGCAAGCCCTTTTGTTCCAATTTAGAAGACATGTGCCATTCCACTTTATCTTTAACGTCAGAGATGAGTGGTTATGTAACCTGGATTCGTCCACTTCCCGAAAAACAGGTTTTGCCATACTTTTAAGAGTTTCTGGAGTTATTGCTAATTGTTGTTCTCTGTTATGGCTATAATAATATATAGGGTGACTAAAAAAACATCTTAAAATGTTTTACGCTTTGGAATATTAACATATTAATTCCATCACCCTTTCTTAACTCGATAGAGGTATGCAGAGAGATACGCTTTATTAAGTGTTTAGTCTCTAAAAGCAAAAACCATCCATTTCTTCTAAGGGTTCACGTTGTATGCGATTGTTTAATTATAACGAAGAGATGGTAATTACTATATGATGAAATATCAGGAAAATACGAAGGCTGGAAATGAGACTGCCCTCTCAATTCATTTTAAAATGAGGTATGCGGTCTTGTCACGGGAATCATTTGAGTTCTTGTCTTGTGTATAAAAAAAAAAATCTCCAAACGACTGTTTTTTGAAGAGGAGCCTCATATACTATTTTACCCTGCATCCAGTTCAATCTAGTAGGTGGATCATAGCCCTAATTGTTTGAACTTTAACTGGAAACCCACTATGAACGATTTCGTCCTTGATCCTTCACTTACAACGCAAGCGAAGTCGTCTGACAGGAAAGTGATGACCCCTTAAAAGTGTGAGGTACGATGTCCAAAAATACGTTATTTTGCTCAATGTTTTCATTTCCCATCACAAGTCAGTCGCTAGACAGACAGTCGATTTATTCACATAGCTTAAGTGCCCGTGAAACAGTTTTGAAAGTACCTCCTACTACGCTAGTCTTTGGTTATTTTTGCCAATCGCAACGAATTGGGGCCTTTCTCGACTTGATTTCTGAGCCCCTGTTTCCAAGTGACCCATCACCACAATTATTATGCAGTTGTTTGTTTAAACTACTTCTAAGTAGTACCTTATACCGCCCCACCCTGCCTCATACTGCAACTTCGCAAAATGCTCAGCAACACACTAAACAGTGAGACTCTGCATCTTTGGAAGAGCATCTTGAACTGCTTTCGTGGAGCGGGTAGGCTGCAGTAACATTCACCAGATTCGACCTCAATTTTATGACGTAGAGATGGATTTGAAGTAAGGGCAAAAAGGTACAGATAATGACGAAGCGTACCCTATCGCACCCACGATCTGACTTACACCTTTACTTTGATATGTGTATGTATTTTCAATTCCTATCAGTTATAAAAAACAGTGCAGCGAGCTACACCAAACTTTCCCAATCAGTAGGTACATGATGCGCGCCACTATGTGCACCACTAACGTAAACAAGCAAAAGCCATCACGTGATCATGGTAGTTGTCACTCCTCAGTACTCGCGAGAGGAACTCCACACCACACATAAATATCGTTTTGCACATTCCTTAAGACAAATTTTACGTTTTAAATAGCACTTCTTAATTCATGTTCAAGGGCAAAATGCCCTAATCGGCGCATTTAACAATTTCACAAGTTTTATTACCAAAAATTGCAAACAACTTTTTTCGGAGTTGTTGTTTGAATTTGAGTACCCATTTGTCCAAGAAAACGTGTGATAAGCCTGTTACATAACTGTGATCTTATTTGGACCCTATATCCGTGATCATTGACAAAAGGCATGAATAAGGCTGCAGTCAAGATAACCGTGAAATTTCCGCGAAAGATGCTTATGCTCCCAGAATGTGCATGACCTGGGAATAGAACAAATTGTGAGAGATTTGAAAGCATTTTTCGGTAAGTCTTATTTAATCCCCTTGGATCAAATGAGTGAAGTTGGTGAAATCAGGAGGGCCAAAAGACCATATAGGGAACCCATGTACCTCCAAACCCACTGTGAGAATCGGTTAGGCCTTAGTTCCACTTGATTTAGGCTACGTAGATCGTAAAAATCTTTGGTATGATTGTAAGGGTAGACCACCTCCACTGTGTAAACGGTCATTCGGTCTATTTGGCAAAACCTATCCTGCCCTTATTACCTACCTATTTATTTAGGCTGTGTAAATATCGCTATTTTTTTAGGTAAATGGCGCATTTCTAAGAAAGCCTGGATAAAGGAGAAGAAGCCTATGAAATTTTCAAAGTCAGCGCTTAAATTTTTGTTTTTTCTATTTTTTTTTGGCTTTCAGTTAGTTTTCGCACAGCTAGTCTTCTCCCACCTAATTATAGTTCATTTCATTCATTAGCTTGACCTTGACGATTTTCTTCCCTAAAGTGGTAAAAAGTGGTGTCGCTTAATTAGGCAAGCATGCTGCTACTGAGATGCAAATCAATGGCAGGGTTTGTGTCTCATTGGAATACCGCGCAGACCAATGCCAAGCGTCGTCCGACTGCCGTCTACCCAACGCAGACACGCATACGCGCGTCCTAATAACCAAAATTTGTAAAACACACTGTGTAGGAGATCAGTTTTTTACAATAGTAACAGTAACGACTGTTTTGTAGACAGTGGTTTTGCTTCGACGTGGGCGCTTTTCTGTCTGGCCAGTAGGACTGCAACGCTGGTGGTGTCAATGTTTGCAGTAGTGATGGCGCTCGCACCTCCTTTACATAACCAAATACCTAAGAGAAAGTGCTGTTATTAAATCTGTCTACGTGATCG
Source organism: Echinococcus granulosus (assembly GCF_000524195.1). Lineage (NCBI taxonomy): Eukaryota > Metazoa > Platyhelminthes > Cestoda > Cyclophyllidea > Taeniidae > Echinococcus > Echinococcus granulosus. Next base: position 74,987 of record NW_020170421.1, on the reverse strand, counting down.
TCCAACCCTACATGGCGAACGTGACAGCGAGTGTTACTTCCCGCTTCTCCCTGGTTCACCGAAAAAACGACCTATGTCTGAAGTTCATTTTGCCTAAAATTCATATAGCCCATTGTCGTAAGAGGATTCATTGTAGTGTGGCGAAATTAGTTGATTGAATGGACTTTAATGCAGCATACATTTAACTTCTAACCTCCCACTATGTCTCTAATTTTCCACAATCTAATCTTCTTGATTTATTCTACAAAAAAATTTAAAAGTAGATGTTGATAAAATCCATAGGCAATACCCACCCGGATGAAGAAAACTTCCCGTAATTATTCAAGAACTCATAAATGATTCAACAATTTTTAGGGGAAATTGCGTTTTATTTTCTTGGCTAAACGAATGAGTGAATATTGTTTGGCTTAGCAGAAGGAAAATAAATGTCTAAGTGTTGCTTAAGTAGCCTTTTCAGTTATGCTGACGGATATATCTTCATTGGGGGCGTAAGTACCACGAGTAATACCTCTACATTCCTTTCTTTTGCTACTTTCCGGGACACCAAGGCAAATTACGTTTGACAGATGAAAACCTAACAACAATTTGTAACCTTTCGTCTAGCCACATATCTTAAGGTATTATGTCATGAAGAATCTGTTACTAAGTAGATATCGAGGTTTAAATTCTGGCCTAAGGACAGGAGCTGCAAGCATTTTAAACATCTTAAAGAGGTAATGTAAGACTTTAATTATTTGGTGAACTCTTTCTTTTGGTTTTGCTGTCACACAAGGGCTCCACTTCTGTACTTTTGCTGCGAAAAATGGCCTCTACGCTATGTAAGTAGCTCACCCGCCCTTCTGTACGTCGACAGTGCCTATTCTGCCCCAGTATCTTGTCTTCTTCGCCTTGAGGAAAGGTTCGAGCCGCTACAGTAAATTTGTATCCTATTATGAACTGCCCAATTAGCCTTCGCAGGTTGTTCTATTTATTAAAAAAAGAATAAAAAGGTAAGACGACTTATACCTAGCTCGTAAAAGATTTTGTGGCTAACCATTAGTTAAATCGCAGGAATTTAAAGTAACATAAATCCTGCAGTCAGACAAATTAATATTTGTTCACCGTCTTTACTGTTACGATCTTAACAAATTTGTAGCACAAAGCGAAAATCCACTGCCATTTATTTCGTCTGATATAAAGCGCTTTCATGTGGAGTCTAAGGAGCATTTAAATAAAATGTCAGTTGCAACTAGAAAAGGTGACATGACAACAAATGCTACTGCTTTGATCAAACAGCAACACTGAATATGAATCCAAAATGCTTGCCAAGTTGCGTGTTTAAACAAAGTAGTTAAGTGGTAAAAGGTAGGTTTTGCGAGTTATTTTCCATCTCCTTCCGGTTTCAAATTCTTTCGTTGAGAGGAGTGACTGTTTGACGATATAATATCCAGCTTAAAAGGGGGAGGCAGAACTTTAAGAAGGAATTAGTTTTCGTAACCTCCTCCTCGGAGATTAAAGGTATTTTCTCACTCACCGCTTTCTTCAGCTTATAGGCTTGCTATCTAGGAAGTATGGCCAATCACAGGAATTATAACTTTTGCCCCCAAAAGATGATTTATTGTACTTAGAGGGACTAACCTGGCACTATGTTTCACTTTGTGATACCCCGATAGGAGTAGTCAAAATCCTACTTTAGTGATTAATCTAACAACGAAAAGCGTTTCTTCTCTACTTGCTTGGTATTCGTTGAGGAATTAACTAATAACCTGACATTTAATATAGTATGGAAAATGAACATCAAAGGGAGGATATTTATAAGCCTGTAGAAAAAGGAATGTGCACTTTTGTTGGTGTATATAGGAATAAAGGGAATATGCTTTGAAAGTCTTCATAAATAGCATTTTCTAAAAGTGTAGTTCATCCATAGTCTGTTCGCTTTTTAAGTCAAGATCTTAATCAAAACAAATTCATTGTATTGTAGGGCACCGAGTCTTTCCTGAAGTCGAAAGGTGAAATAGTACTAGGACAGAATATGCAATGCCAACGTGCAGAAAGGCTGAAGCGCTATTGCCATGACCCAAAGGCCATGCCAGCGAGCGGACGCACAAAGGCAGAGCCTTAAGTGTCGGCAAAACCAAAACAAAGAATAAAAAAATAACCAAAATATTACACAGCTACTTCAACGCCCCCAATGTTCACTTTGATCAACCGCGCGCGTCGACCATCACAGCGTATTCGGTGCCGTGAGAAATACACCCACGAACCAACCTCATCATCCATCAAATTTTCGTTTACCTGAGAAGGTATTTGACAGCCACAACACTTGGCAATCCCACTGAATCTGGAGTTTCATCCTGTTCGGGAACTGTAATGGAAAACGTGGAATGTGTAGCCCACCACCTATGTCTATCGGTAGCTGTAAGGACACTGATCTTAAAGCAGTCATTTAAGGAAGGACGGAGTTTAAATAGTTTTCCAGTTCCTACTCATATCTCAGGGCTGTATCAAATTACTAGAGACGTGGAGGAATTATCGCGTGTACATTTAAGTGCCATCATCAAAGAGGCAATCTAGACAGCTCCGCAACATACTTCCTCGACACGGTTAGTGTCCCTCCAGTTGTCAATAACTTGACTGCGGAGTACGGGGTGAAGTAGTTTCTAAAGGTAAATGGCAATTTAAACCCTTCTGCTAAGGATGTTCATCGACTTTCCCATCCACAGCCTATGCTCTTCTTCCACCATGTTAACGTTTGCCTCTCGGTAATAGAAATTAGTGCAGTTGTCCTTTAGCATTAAGTTCGCTTTCCGCTGCCACTAGCCTTCTACCATTAACCAAAACAGAAAGAGGTTAGTAAAAGTTCAGCTTCGTTTGTTGTTTTTTGATTTTTTATGATTTTAAATCAGATAGATTCAAAAACTAGCTAACGATATTCGGAAAAAAGATAGGGGAATGTGTTAGCTAAGAACGATTCCATTTTCCCCTCTAACCCACCAAGCATCATGCGCATCGCTTGGTACGAAGATACATCAATTTTCACACAATGGCAGGTCGTTGGCACGCACCAGAAAAGGGTGACATTGATCACTTCTGACGCCGTATCCGCCTCTTCAAAGAATGATCGACACAGCATCCTGTTTACTGTTTATAACTCATGCTAATTACCCTATGAATGCATAATCACTTCTGTTAAAAAACCAAATCACCATCTTTTACTTCTCGTTTTACGGATTCTGCGTAATTTTCCTCATTCCCAGGAGTGGAGAATCAAAGCGAACCGTGTTAAAAAACTGCAAATTTTACTTTACAATATTCAAATCCAATAAGATGCTACTCAATCTTTTATCTAGCATTAAAGTTGAAGAGAAACTTCTCCATTTTGTTACATTATGGTTTTTTATGTCCTAAACAGGGTAGACTTAGTGATTGGCCCCTGAGAAGAAAATCATATCATGTTTTGGAAATAGCTTCCCTGACATAAGCAACTGAGGTGAACGCAGGATAAATATTTTGAATCAAAGCTTAAAAAATATACCACTTCCGAAGTGGCTGCAAGCGTATAATCGTTAATTGTTTAAACGTCAAAATAAACTAATAAACAATTACGAAATGTGTTCATTTTGCAACACACTATTTCCAGGTCCCAAGTCAGCCGATTCCTCTCAAGAGAATACAAGCCTCGATCTTCCATAATGATACTCTGTTTCTTCTGCCATCCAATGTCAGGGTTGAAGACCAATGTAAACAACAGTGAAGACCGTCCGCTTTAATAGCCAAATACTTTATTAGTGGAAATTAGTTACCAGCTGATTTGCCTCTCAAAGTACCATAACTGTTTCACTATCAATTTCGTGTCACAACATGTAAAACACAAGAAAACCTAAATCCCACTACACTGTCATGAAGGTAGGTTGCTTTCTACCTTCTCAAACCTTAACATTAATGGCGAAGTGCTTGGCGGTGGTACTACCAGGCCTAGCGATAAAGCAGTAATTCATTTTTAAACAGAGCGTTATGATAGGTTTCGCCTAATAAATAATTTTTGCATTCAATGCTTGGAACACAAAACACTAATACTGTGGAAAAAAGATGATGGCTTAATGTCACCTTCTGAAATTAAGGTAGTAGCGATGACATTCTTTAATATTTTGTTAAGCTATAAAGAAACGAAGACGAATAATTGGATTTCTTACGCTTCCTTTTCTCCTTCTTATAGTCACCCCAACGATATCCAGATGTGTTGCCACCAGATGAATATGGGCTAATTCTACATTGAGGTTAAAAAAACCTCCAATCAAGAGACCCTAATTTATAGCTCCACGCCTCGTCCACCCCAATGCCCATAAAACGGTCTGGTATTATAAACAATTTTCTAAGTCAGTAATTATCCGTCTCAGGAGCAAACACGGTGGTAGTAGATTTGACCACCTTCTCAGAGCCACACGTTACCATCTGGGGCAAGAAAATCAAAGAAAACATGCCACATGAAAAAGAGAGGAATCTCAAGAAGAATTTATTAGTTTGCATGGATAAAAAACTAGGACATTCAGTCCCCCACATTTACTATCAACTTCATTCTCTACTTTGGGAATCGCAAAATGAGTATCAGAGTTCTGTACAAATTTCCCCTAACTACTAGTTAAAATATTTTGCATTTCCCATTGGAATAAAACGTGTTCGAAAAATGCTGCCGTCCGTGTGAATACACCGTTGCTCTATCTGTTTGCACAATTTTCAAATTGAGATCCTGCCTTAATATTAAAAAAATTTACTGTGAAACCCCCTACACCAAACCATATACCATAGCGCATTAGTTACCTGTCACTTCTCAGTGGAATAGCTGGGGACTATGATGCAAATTTTGATATTTTTTGTATGATGGCAACACAGTAATGAAAAATATTTAGTCTACTGTTAGCTCATTCAATGTCTTTGCTTTCTTTTTCCCTTTACGCCCTGCGCAATATTGAAGTTGTTCCTTCCTAAGTTACATTCGTGTATTCTACAATAAAAGTGTTTTACCTCCCCAAGATTTAACCCAGTTCGCTCACTCTCTTAGCGAGTGTACCTTATTGAGTTCGCATTTCTCATTTTCAGCCCCTGCTTTGGGCTAAAATTTTATGCTTGTAGCTTTTGGAAATTCGATAAAGGTCAACTAACGTTGAAGTAGGCAAGAGCATGTCCCTCGCGGTTTAAATTTCCACAGTTGAATTGTAACATCAAAACAAACGAATTTCCGGTATTCAGTCAAACGCGATTTCATATTGTTCTCAGACTTCACTAGTCTCTTATTGCTTATATAATCACAAAATGACAGTGGAAAGGCCGTGTAAACCGTCTGAAAAGCTAAATTAAAATTATTAAGGGCGAGAAGTTTATTTTGCACACGTAATCAATTTTTGTCATAAAGCTTGCCGTCCAATAGCTGTAACAGTTTGGTAAAATCTTTTAACTTGCCTTATCTTTCTAGAAATAGAAGGAGGAAAAAGGCTTGGGGCTTCTAGCATAGTTCGGAGGCCATGCCACCCAGCGGAAGTACAATTGCAAGGCTTTAAGTGACTGTGCAACCAAGCCGAAGAGCTAAACAAGCAATCAAAGGATTACACCTTTGAAATAAACTAACACGAGTTAATTTGCATACGGTTTGTTTAAAAATTGTCCTCTTTAAGTAATCCACAACTACTTAGTAGACACGAAAATTGGTCATAGAGAGTCAAGTATTTGACTTGTTCAGATCATTTATAAAATACCTGAAAATATGCTTATGCATTATGTTTCTGAAGTAAACCATTAAATCCTTAGATTTAATCTAAGTCATTTCAATCACTTTTCACACACTCATGATTGAAGCATATTTCACACAGACAAAACTCACTGAATCCATACGTTTAAACCAAGAAGACAATCATTTTAGGCGGGATAGTGAATAAGTTTCGTTAATTTCATGGCAAATTGAATAATCGTTGTATCTTTACAACGGTTGGTAGGGGAGAATTCAAAGCTTTGAAAGAGAGTGTCATCTGTTTTGAACACTCTCCCACCTCATGCCAGAGATGTGTATATGGTTGATTGCGGTCGAGTGTCTACTGGAATAACTGCGATTGCTGTTCCTGCGTATGTAAGTGCGTCCCAACAGTTGGTGTGGTTGAGTGATGGGTACAACGATTCCTCTGTGGACATAAGAATGCTTGCCAATATAACCTAGTACTTTGAAATGCTGAATGGCTTCAGTGCGTCCTTCTAAGAAAATGAAAAAAATGATTTGCCCTCACATCCAAAATGTGTTTTGAAAATTTATGGAAAAATACGTGGTGAATGGACTCCTAAAAAAAACAATTTTACTCTAAGCATGCTTGTCGACTCGGAGCAAATCACTACACAACTTGCCTACTAAATTAGCAGAGTAGAATATTTGTGAACCATCTACGCATTTTTTTTTTCATTCATTCAAGCAGGCATTGAAATGTTGCTGTTAAATTTTTCATTGTTCCTCATGTTTACAGATATCCTGAGTATTTATTTGACTTAAGCAAAATATTTTTAGAGTAACTTAGGTAAACGATGATCAAGCGGAACTATTTTGGCTATCCTATTCAAATAATTTTGTAACAAGAGTATCATGAGACCGTGCAAGTCAGTCCACCAGTGGAATACGGAACACTACATCAATACTTATACCGCTTTAGCCTCACTTCCTACCACTCCTTATGTCATATTCGCCCCACAAAACCAGTTCAACGCCCCCTTCCAAAGATGCGACATCTCTCTGTCCAATGTGTTGCAGAGCATTTTTAGACGGTGCAGGTAGGATATTGTTGAATAGGCTAAGATAGGGTAGGGTAGTGGAAAGCGCTAATTGAAAGTTGATCAAATAAACAATTCCGTAATTGCCATGATGGGTCATTTGGTAACGGAGGAAGACCTCCTATTTGTGGTATAGGTGGAGAATTGTCGCGATTGCTTAAAATAATCTGACACTAGTGCATTTGAAAGAACTTTGGAAACTACTTCGTCACCTGAGTGTTGATGATACAGTTGTGTACCGCCAAATAAATGAAACCAATTTAAGTGAAATGACTAACTGACAACTGACTTATGATGTAGGATGATAATATTAGGCGAATTAACCTACAAGCAGGCATCCCATCTCATTTCATCACCAGAAGACTACACTTGTATTGTGAGTGAAGGGCTGAAGCTGGGATTGATCATCGCGGATTTCCAGTTGAAGTTGCAAAAGTTCTGGCAGCGATTCGTTCACTTGCGTAAATTAGACGAAATGGAAATTTTCCTATGGGGAACTTTTAATTTAGAAACAGTCAAAAACCTAGCAAGATCTCCTACCACAAAACTTTCCCATGGGAAGACCTCATACCGCGATCTAGAATTGGATGAGAGATTGAGATGTTGTCTCATTCTTGGACTTTGTAATTCCCCTTTTTCCCTTTTTGTGTGCACGTGTATGCGACCAAGGTTGGATAGTGAAGTAGATTTTTCACGTTTATTTACTGCTGGACCATTATTGTAAAGTACAAATTTGATTATACCAACGAATAAGGTTTTTGAGAGTCATTAAGTAGGCATTTATTTTTTTCTTAAACAAAAATGCACAAAGGTATGTACGCAGGAAGAGTGGTTTGATTTGATCTGTTTAAAGGCATGTGTTTAAAAAAACTCAATCACGCTTAAAATTCCTACTCCAGAAATATCACCTGCCACTTAATGCACCAAGATTTTTGGGTACTTTAGAGAAAAATTCAACTAATTTCTGTTGAAGCCTACGAATAAGCGGTGTGGACGATCAAAGAAAGTTTTGTCGGTGAAGGCAGATGCAGACACTGCTAAACTGAAGTGGCGCAAAGTTACCGTCCGCTTAGACTCTCAAACCTACTTTCAATTTGCAGAAATAGCGACCAAAGGAGAATGGGTTGAATGGACTACTGCACATCCCGATATGCCATCCTTAACTTTGCTTTCAGTTACATGAAGGATGTTATTTATTTGGGCCGTTATAATAGCCGATTCTACTAAAGACATAAAAATGATGAGAACAAAACCGAAAATAACAAAAACTGATACAAAAAGAATTGTTTCATTTTATTTTACGATTAAAATGTATTAATATTGCCTCCCACTGTTCCCACCTTTAGGTCTTACCGCTCTAGACCAATTATTCTGATGGCTTTATGGGAACAGACGGTTTGGAGCCAAATCACTCAACAAGTCAGGTGTGAATTTATAATTTCTTGTTTCTATTTCCATTTGGATCCAAATACATGCACAAGTATGATTTATGCAAAGAAAATATATCAGTTAATTCTTGCTGTTAACCATCGATCCCTCCAAAAGGAACCCAAGACTGCAAATGTTTGCGGTTCATTGTAACCGTTTGCAAAGACTCAAAAAAATTTAGTCTAGATGCTCTGCGATAAATGCATATGACCTGTTGAAACTCGTCAATACCTGCAAACAGGAGTAACTTTAAGAACGTCTAAAATGACTTTCAGCTTTTTGTTTATTTTTTCACATTTACAATCTTTTATGTGTCGACCAAGTGTGATTTGGAAAAAAAAAGCACATTTTTGACCGCACTGGTGCATTTTTCAAGAACTGTGATACCAGCAACGAAAATAAGGTTAGTATCCAATTTGTGAAACACAAGTTCATATTTCTGGAATTATGTTTTGGTGGTAGCAAGGGGATTACCATTTATGTATCTTGTTCTTAACTTAAAATCTTTATGATTATTCACTTAGAATTTTACTGCCAAATGCAAGGTAGGAAAGTGTTTATGTTTTGATATAAAGGTGAGAATGCTCACAGCGTTAAAACCGATTTCTGTATAAAATTCTCTGAAAGTTTCTGTAAGCATTGTCTTTTGCCATGACTTTCTGCGGAATAAGATCTTAGATGAATGTATGAAATGGTTGTGCTATTTTGTAAATGAAGCTGCTTACCACAGAACGCTATGAGCTGATTTTAAAACCTGCACACTACAGTGGGGAAAATATTTAGGTATGGCCAATAGTTTGAGATCATAAGCTTAGTTAGTGCAAGTACCTCGCGATGCTGCCAAAGCGCTTTAGCCACTCCCAATTTGGAATTCTCCCTTGCGCTTGCTATCATCTAATTTTCCTGCACAAAAAAGACAAAAAATAAACACGAAGCAACAAAATGCAGTTAAAATTAGGCGCAGTGAAATAAATTTTGTGATTCTACAAGCATTACAGCTTCAGCCAATGCTGCTAGAATTTCTGACATGACTGGTTATGACCTACCCCATCAATAGAATAGTAGCCAATTACTGAATTGTCTCAAATTATTAAACAAAAGTCAAAAATCGCCAATATGCCCTCCGAATTACAGAGTTTAAATTACTTACCATTTTCAAGAGCCATGGGTCCTACTTGAGGCTGTGAAGTCAGAAAATGTATTACTGGCGTTTGGATGGGGCGAAAGTCTATTGACCTAGCCCAAGGGCATGCCGCCGAGGGGAAGTACAATCAGTGGAGGTCTAAGTGTCAGGGTAAGCGAAAGCAGAGTTAAATAAACCATCTGAGCATTAAAGTCTGTATGCTTTGCAGCAGATATTTAATAGACCATATAGACTTACAATAAATCTTAGTAACTAACCCCTTTTTTTATTTATCCAAGCACTAATAACCTTAGGGTACAAGAAGAAACTGTATCTTCTGTGCTTAGGCTGCTCAAAATAAATATGCAACCACACAAATCAAGTCGATGTGGTAATGAAAGCAAATGCAGATGGACTGTGTGCATCCAAATAGGAAACACTAGTCTACTTTTATATCCAGCTGACATGCATTGATCTGCATACGGAAGCGATGTGGAAAAAATGCCACTAAAAATGTCGCCTTATTTGTATTTGCTGACCAAATTTGCGTCAATTTTGTCGAATATTTGCCTTTTTAGGAAGTTCACGGCACTTCAAAAGTCATTTAAACCATTAATGACCCTGGTGCGCGGGGAGCTTCGCTGCTCTTAACATTTCTAAGAAAAAGACTGGAAAATGCTTTTATCTCTGGACCAAAAACATTCTCAGTTTATTTTATTTAATAAATATGCGGTACTACTGATATGGACTGCACAGCACATTACTTGATGCTAGCGACGGAAGTGTTGAGATAGAAGATTGTCTGTTGAAGAATTATTTCAGAAATATGATAATTTTTGTCATTTTTAGCATTTAAACTTTAAAAACGCAATTTTAAATGGCAAACTCATACCTATGGGGTGTTTTTAAATGAAAAGTGAAGTACTTAGTTTGCTACTTCTTGACTGATCGACTAAGTCAGCGAGGTGACAAAAGTCATTGATATGTAAATCAATTACATTACATTACATTCAGCGGGGAACTTCCCAATCTCTTAGAAAAGCATCTAAATTTGTGATTATGGCAAAAGTTGGCATTTGAATGAATTTTACTGTTTGGTGTGAATCGTGAAAATTCCATTATTTTTTGGGCGCGAACAGTCGTTTTGCTGGATATACTGATATAACCTGTCATTATTGTGGGAACCTGTTGAAAAATTACAAGAGCAGCTATTAGTTCCATAAAGGCAAAGAGTAAAAAGTAATGTGCGACTTCGATTATTTGTTTAACCCTTCGTTTTAATTAGGCAGGCACTTAAGAATACGCCCACGTAATTCTGTTGGGTCGCTCGACCTCCGAGCCCTGCCAGTAGTTCCCCGGCTAGCTCTTCCATGAGTCAATAACACATTCCGTCCTAGTATTTTGTCTTCTTTTGTCTTCGGGAAATACTTGGGGCGTCGCAGCAACTACTAGGTTTCAGGTTGTTAGCTACTGGACTACCTAAATATGATACATAGTCCCAGAGAGATCTGAGGAAAACAGGAACTTACAAATTATTTTACTTTGTCCATAAAAGTGACTGAAATACGGGGAGCATTAAATTACGCAACGTCTTAAGACTCCTTTGAAGACGAAAGGAGACATAATACTAGGGCAGAATACATGTTGATGACGTGTAGAAGAGCTGAGAGGCTACGGGCATGGCCCAGACGTCATGCCGCCCTTCGAAAGTATAATGGCGGAGTGGTAAGTATCCACGAAACTAAAACAAAGTGGTGAACAAGTAATCAAGGCATTACATAGTCCTTTCTCTTTTGAGCTTCGACCCTAGCTCTTTCCTTAATTTCGTCACAGCTTAGCCGGTGCTGCAAGATAAACATCCTCGAACCAACATTTGCCTTTGTCATCTAATTTCCTTTCACCTGAAACCCTATTTGACCTTAATGTCATTGATCTCGCCAGGCAATTCTACTGGATCTGGAATTTCGTCTTGTTCGAAAATCACATTTGGGGAAGGGGAATCTGTTGGTCATCAAGATGTCCACCGCTAGTCTTGAGAACGATGGCCTTAAAGCGAAGTCATGTAATAAAGGAAGATGTTTGGCCAAGCATAGTAAAGATAAGATTTCGCGTTTGTTTCCCATGCCACTTTGTTTTCACTTCACTTCTGTTCAATAATACCTTTTTGGGTTCCAACAGAGAGGTGGAGGAGGAGCCGCATGTTCGCTTAACTGGCTTCTTCGTACAGGTACCATGCACAAATCTGCAACGAACTTTATTAGATGGTTTACGGATGCAGCTGATGTTGCTTTAATCGCTAATAGCATTCCTGCCGAACAGTTGGCGAGAGCAGACGTCTTTTTCAATCCCTCTGTTAGAGATCATCATATATTTTTCCACCCGCACCATATGGCGTTCTTACGTTATGTTAATACCTAGCATTCCAAAGTAGATGTCAGGGTAGAGGCTGTTTGGAATCTGATCCACTTCCCGCTGCCACCGAAATGGCGTCCTTAGTCTTTTCTGGTGACAAAATAAGTCATAATGCTAGGGCATGAGAGAAGGGTTGGGGGCTACTGCCGTAGACTGGATGCAAGGCCGGTTAGGGAAGGTAAAATAGTCGAGCTTTAAATGCTCTCGTTACCAAAAAGAGAGTTTGACAAACAAGCTACTAAAGCATTGCCCTTTATTGACAAAAGTGAAAGCTAAAATGATAGATTATGCCTACAAGGCTAAGAATGAGGTATTAAATACTTCATCTTCTGCCCTATCAAAAATAAGGAAAAGTGGGGAAAATGGAAAGTGAATTCTAAACAAAAGTAGACTTTTAACTGAATAAATGGAAAATTATCTTGCCCTATCACCTCATGGGAATAGATCATGAAGCTGAATGACAAGTTAATTTGCAAGCAATTGCCCGTGGGAACATGGATGAACCATCTTGATTTCTCCAACAGCAAGAATTATAAACATTTCTTAAGTTTACTTTAAATCTGTGATAATTGCAACTCGTTTCGGGTTTTATAGTTCCAAATAACATTTATTGGAACGTTTTCGGATTAATTCTCAAAATGATTTACCTTGGACTCCACATAAATCCCGATGATATCTTGCTCTTCGAATCGTTGAGAGTAAAAAAATGATTAATTAGCAATTCACTAGTTACTCACTTAAAAGTGCAATATCATTAAACAATTAAAAATCTCGTTCTATTATGATTGTGAAATTCGCGTTTCCATATGAGTTGCAAAAATCGCAGCCTGTCCACACATTGCAAAGTAATGCTTTAAACAAAGCTTACAAATCAAAATTCTTTCTTGTAAAATCCCTTAATCTCCTCATCAACACATTTCCTTTGTGTAACCGAGGCTCCACCCTTGCAGCCGCCACACTTAGCCAGGCATCCTCAAACGGTTTCTTTACAACCGCTCACTGTGGATCTTCCGTGGGAGTGTGGTGGTTGATCAGACTGTTGTTCACAATTTCTTAAAAACCAGCACCTGGAAGTGAAGCACACCACCTCCTTTTATTTTAATATCCTGAAAAATGCTTCTTTTACACATTATTTTAAGCGAGAGTATGGGTCTGACGTCTGTAGAGGGGCATGCCGATATCAACAAGGAAAAATGTGAATTTTTTAAGTGACTGGAAAGTAGAGATCAGAATAAAAAAGGGACTTCATAGATAAATTGAAGTAGCCATAATTACAACTTCCCACTACTAGGTAAACGTGATGTCTGATCTCTTCGGTAGTTTTGTTAAATTTTTAAGACCATGCAACTTCCACTGATGGTCAGTTACTTTGGGGGAGCCTATTATTCGGTTATCATAGTGCATCCGTGGAGTCAACGGCACTCAGTTCTGCATTCAAAGTTGGTCATTCTGAGCTTGGTTGCGACTACCATATTGAGATGTTGACACTTCGGGAAGGCTAATTGAAAAGCCCGCTTTTGATAGCTAAATATCGGAGTCAAGGAATGTTGGCTGGATTCTAAAAGAAGCTAGATCTTATTTGCAACCGCAAAGAGACCTACATTAGCTTTTGCGAATTAATTAAAGAATTCAAAGATGGATAATACACTTAGGGACTACTTGGTGACTTAGAAATAAAGCTGTACTAGTCTCAAATTTAAAATGACCCCTAAAATGCTTCAATAAAGAAGATTGAGGGGTTGCAAATATCCGTTCACTCACCTCTACAAGCTAGTCTACTGATAGACCATGAAAACCCCAACATCATCGCAGTCACTGCTTCTGCAGCATGAAGTGCAGCAAATGGAAGGCAGGTTTCAGTTGCCAATATCTTCCTACATCCGAATAGTCGTTGATAATTCCTTGCAATTGACTTGGTAGGATGTTGCCTATCGATATCAGTAAATACAGGTGACTTGTCAAGTACGATGGTAATTGTTTCAGTCTTACTAATTGGGTCAGATTGGAACATTAAAAATTGTCTAAAATCAACTGGGACTTACATTTATGGAGTCCCCATTTAAGCTGTTGGGCAGAAGTTGCTTTGCTAATGCCAAAACGCGTATTACGCACGCTAGTCACGGTGTTTAGTTACGCTACTTTGGATCCAACACTTTGTGTAGCACGTGTTTGTTCGACAAAGCTGGTGACTGAGGGAAAAACGTCGGTCCCAAAAGAGGTTACAATTCCAATTTCCTGTCAAAATTTTCAAGACCTGCACAGTTCCCTTTTTAAGCTAAACATTATATACATGAAAGATTAGACTTCTTGATTAAAGAGTTTGGAGCCGGGGGGTGAGCGAAAGCGATGATGATGGTTTTGCACTTGAATGAAGTTGAGCTTAGAGCAAACCACTTTGGTTCTTATTCATTGAAGCACCATTTTTAAAATTTTTCGAAACCAAAAACAGTCACGTGCCAATAGATTCGAAACAACTTATTTTTATGGACTTTCAAATCGTGCAAGGGAATCCCGAAAAAAGCCATGGAGTTGCCCCTGAATCAACAACACCTACAATCCCCGCCACTTGTGAAGTGCAGTTTAATTAGTACAGCGGTCGCAGACTCCAAACAACAAACTCAAATAAATTGCATTAAAACATCAACAGCCGTCTTTTCCATAATTTTGCACCTTTCTTGTGAAAAGCGGCAGATATAGCAGACGTAATCGGTCCCCAGGGGGAAGACAAACTCTGATATCATATCATACCTTTTGCATTTACAAATTCCATATTCCTTAATACGTTACTTTCTCCCATCCAGTCTTCTTGGTCCAGAGTCATAAAACGAAGAAAGAAGAGAAGGCTCAAGGAAATGTTACATAAGTGGGGTGTCTTGCAATTAGATGTTTGCCTAAAGTAGCACTCAAATCTTGAAGACCCTTTCGATTTAAAGATTGTTTTTAGGCGCAGAAAGCATTTGTTATTGTTTCTCAATAAAAACCATTATTCAAAGTATAAATTTAGACTAGGATTTCATGGTGAAAGCAAAGAAACTGCTAATTTATGCATTAATATTCGATAATTAAGGTGATCAAAGAGTTGGAAACTCAAAACCACATTCAAAGGACAAAAAACTTGTTGATTAAAGTGGATTACAAATTAGGCCTAATACGTCTTTCTGTTGAGTTTAAATGATCCCAAAAGTGTGTAACCTTAAAAAGGCTATTTTTTCAGAAGAACGTGCTATTAACACTCGAAATGTTGCTATTGCAATCAGAAAGTATAGCAAAAGGGAACCATTCCTTACTTAAACTCACTGTAATGGCTATGGCATTTCCACATCCACAAATCTTTCTAGCGCTTTCCTAGAGAACTCCCCTATTTCCGCAATGTTTGCGAATGCGTTTATTTGCCATCTTAGCGACCTATTAGTTCCAGCCTAAAAATTCTACTGTTTGTAATTAAGTAGGGCTTTTGGTGCTATTGATATTATAGGTTCCATGGAATGAGAGATACGTTGAGTAGGAGGAAGTGTAGCAGGTTTAGCATTTCTCTTCTCTGGCTCCGCTTTCACACCCATGGAAAGAGGAGATTAATAAGGAGAGGACATCTTTTACTGGATAAGCGTTATAAAGTTCTGCAGGGAATCAAAATTATGTTGTCACGCTTTAATTGTTTGTTTAACATTCTGTTTTAGTAAAGGGACCAAGTAGGTACTCCGCCACTGTACTTTTGCCGACCATGCTGCGCGCTAAATACATGTATTCTGCCATAGTATTATGTATTCTTTTGTCTTCAGGGAAGTTTTGAGACGGTAAAATTTGGGTTCAGTGCTCGTGTATACTAAACCCTGCTCACCTAAAAGGCACACTTAAACAAGGATTATAAAGATGCATTTACTCTTTTTTGCTTTTAATGCTAACTATCCCATGTTGATAGGAAATTTATAGTATTTTTAGCTTAACATCATGGATACTCCAAGTAAATGAGTTTTATTTTAAAATAGTAAAGAAATATAACATATATATTCACTTAAAAAATCTTTACCAATTTAAAAATAAGAGAACTTTGTTTTTTAAATCAGTCAGATGTTTTCCAATAAAAAGACATTATTTTTTTCTAATTTCACCCTTTCTAGACACAGTCATATGTCTTAGGCATAGGTATATGCAAATATGTAATACGTTGGTTGCTTAACTCACGGCTTTTGTGAAGGGCGACTTTGTGCCTTGACTATTGCACCTTCACTGGGTGAGCTAGCCTCCATGCAGTGTCCGCAGCCCCAATCCCTGCTAGAAGCCTCGGAGCGCTACAAATATACTCCGAGTACTGCCCTAAGACCTGTGTCCAAAATTGACATTAAAATACTGTTAGCTGCAATTTTGACAGATTATAAGTGTGAAGTCATCACAACCCACTCAAATAACGCTGTCCTAAGCAAATGCTTAATAACAATCTCAAAGGCCTTTTATAGCAAAGTCTTTGTTCGTAATATCAGATAGCTAATAACTTTTGGCTTTCTCCATAGCCCGCTGCAATGGCGTGTTGCAGAGTAACCCGAAGGCGCTTGCAAATGCATGTGGCTGTATAACCGCATGTGTTAAAGGGTACGAATATGCTGTGACCAGTTGGGCGTACCAGTTTAAACTCACTCTCTTACCATAAATTTCTGATTAAATCCAATGGTTGGGCTTCGATTGTGCCTACTTTAGGGAACTAGTTTGACTCTACTTTGAAGTTTTTCGCTAAATCTATCGCGTAATACTTGAAAGAGACTGTTGTGGCAAAATGCACCGCCTGTAATTGTTTTAAATAAATTCAAGGATTTTGGCGATTCACCACGTCGAGAAAGATGCGTGTTAAAATCCCCAGTAGTGCCTAATATACGCGCTGATGAAAAAATCGGTTCAATCTTACATCGGCTGGAAGGTTACGGCGGAAGCTAAGCGGGTGGGTTTTGCACTCACCAGGCGATGACAATAATTTCCAACGACCCTCACTCTGTTATTTTGTCTTTTGCATTCGTTGCAAATTTCTGTAATTTTGGAATGGCTGCTAACCGACACGTGAGGAGTAATGTCTTTTGCGTTCCAACGTTAGGTTAAGTGAAAGAACATATCCAACCATGTCTTTAGTTACCCTCAAATTGTTCGCTTAATGGTAGCATCACTTTAGCTTCGGCTGACTATGCTTGCAAACAAAAGGAATGAAGAGGGAAATACTGATAATGAGAGCAAATCGACCATTATTGGCGATATCCATCTATGTGATACGACTATAATGTGTATAGGGAAATCTTCTCTTACAATGGCCGGGACCGGCCAGAAGAAGAAGGATTAGTTAGAATCGGAGGTGACTAAGTGGGGTTCAAAAGTCCTCTTTTCCTTTGAGAAAGGGTAAAAAGAATTTAAGGAAGCCTCATGGTAATTTAATTCCGCTATAAAAGCCAATTAACTTTTTGTTTTAATGAATTGTTAAAGTATATGATTTCAGTCACTGTAGAAATGGAATAACTTTAGAGCCTACAGCACTCTATCAGTTAAAAGACCTCCATTTTAGAGGAAGTATGTAGCCCTGGATAAAATGCCAATTGAGGTCACTGAATCCAGAGCGTTCTACTTTTTCCTACAGAAATAACAGTTCGCTTTTCAATTAATAACCTTCAGCTAGGCCACATTTGGGAAAATGGCGGTTTTTTCCTGCTTAATTACTCCTTTCCAATTTGATCTTATCTATTTGCTGTTTGACTTGTGCTGTATTTTGTACACTGGGAAGACGGTTAATATCCTGTTTCTTCTATTTACTCTGTTCTCCTGATCAACTGAGTCACAATGCCGAGGATTTCAGCTCGTTGTCCTTAAGCATATTCTTTTGAAAAAAAATTATCTAAATCGCCTGGTTCGCCAAACAAACGGAGCATTAAAGCAAGTGAAGTTGCGGCTATTAATGTTTCACTGATTCAAAAGATTAGAAAATTTATATTTCTACAATACTTCTAGTACCACTAAGGCAAAATTATTTTACTTGAAATGGTGATGTTTTTGGAATGTAATATTATGTATTTTATCATGTACTACTACAACAATCATATGTACATGTCTAGATGCTGTAGCGCTCCGAGACTTTTCTAAAGACAGCAGAAGTCATACTAATCGAGAAGTATATGTATCGTAGCAGTACAGATCGGCTTGGGGCTACTAACATGGCCCAGATACCATGCCATTCGGCGGATATTCAACGACGGAGCCCCAAATCTGCCCGCTGCCAAAATCGAGAGTTTAACAAACCATTAACGTAGGACAGATAACGTATTTTAAAAATCTTTGCCATCAGGTTTGTCCAGTCTCCCATTAAACTAAGTCTTGTGTAAGGTTATTTGTTCTTTACGTGAGGTATCCGTCTGCAGACAAACAAGCACCTATACTTTGTAAATCTTCCACCTGACCGATGTGATAGTGCTTCCGCCCACGCATTGTTCCGTCGCCCTATTCATGAATTCAGCAGTCTTCATTTCATAAATTATCACAATCATTTATAAGGTACTTTTTGACATTTGACTGCATTTTGTATCAATTGTCACATCCTTTGCTTTACAGCAATGTCTTTACGTATCAACTAGCTGGACAGATTCAAGCTCAGTCCCTAGTGGCTTTACTTTTTTGTTTGTAAGTAGTAACTGTATGCGACAGTTCAAATGGTTGATAAATCTAAAACAGTTTCTCATAGATCCCATTCAAAACTTCAAAGGGGAAGTAGAAAGGCATAATAATATATGGATAACTGAGACGAACTTTGCTATAACTTGTTCTTTAATGACCGCTCAAATAAACCACAGTTTAACACTTCAAAATGTGATTTTTTAAATTGCGCCACATTTTACGAAAATTTATCCGCATTGGTACATTCGGTGATTCTAACAACATCAGCTCTCTGAAGGGGTACCGTAAACACCAAATGAAGGAGAAGCCTACTTTTTGAAGTGGGTTTTCAACTTTACTAATTTTATTGCTGAGGCACCTCGTAGTGAAGGCGGGTGATTCAAGTGGTTGCTGAGTCATGCATGGTTTGCGGGCTGTCTGCGACCCGCGTGCGTCATTCGGTGACCTCAGCTCACCGCCGGACCACCAATCGTTGGCGAAGTTTTTTCATGTGCTGGTGGTGACGTGGCGGTCATCATGCGGGGTCATCGGAACGCAATTTTTCTTGCAACCTGTTATAACTCCTGTTCATTTTTTGCATTCATCTACCGCTTCTACTATTATCTATCAGATAAAAGTTTGATAGAATCAACACTGACAAAAAAAGCTTGATCAGCTTAAGCAATGAACCACATCTGATTTCTAATGAAGGGGTTAAACGACACGTAAAACAGCTATGTAACAGGCTACTAATTCAGCTGCCCTTCTATATGCGATCGGAAGTCAAATTCATACCTGTTTTTGAAATAGATTGCAGCAAACATTAAAGAAACTTTTCCGAATGATGTCCACACCCATGGAATGTTCAGTAGAATGCAGAAATGCTTATTAATGAATTTATTAGGGAATTTCAAGATTCCATCAAAAGCTTGCTACAATGGATAGCCATATACTTCCACAGGACCATGCCTGGGTTTGCATACATTTGCAAATGCAGGTGTGCTATAGGAATGAGATTTACTTCTTTCGGAGACAGATTAGCAGGTTAACCGGTAGCCTTAGAGATTTCAACATATTTCACCCTTACACAATCGGCTGAGAGTTAGCTATAGCTAAAGCTCAAAATTCCCTTCAGAAATTTCGAGATCTTGATGGGGAAGTATAGCTTACCTCAAAGTATCAATGTCATTTAACACTGGAAAGAAAAACGACCATTAAGAATGCCTCATAATCTCAGTTACTTATAAGTGCACCGCTTCTGCTTATATTGCTACATATTTCAATTTTCCTTGCATGTCCATGACTTTAATAAGGTTCGCTTTAGTGGTCAAATAGGCACAGCGACTAAAACACGGCCTCACCAGCTTGGAAATAAAATACTATTGATTGAGATTATATGAAAAATCCTTATTTAATATACATCACAAACAGACAACTAGAATCTATCGCAATACTGTACTTTCCCGCAAGTTTGATCCACCGAATCACTGTCAAATTTATTTGCTCTAAAGCCAGAATACCACTGGCTTAATCGCGTCAGGTTTCGACTAACAGCAAACCTAACTTGGTTTAGTTGACCGATAGTAGGGGAATGACCGCATGACCTGAACTTATGACTCAATACAGCTTTGCAGCGCTAATGCCGCGGGCACATCATGTGACCATACCAGCATAGCCGCTCTCACAATGGTTTGGTTTAGATCTCCGAAGCATTACCCAGTTTAGGCATAACAGATGCCTAGATCTTTAAAACTGATGAGGTAAACACCAACTGCCTCGTGTAATGTACGTTTGAGAGCAGCTAAGACAAATAGTCTCTAGGTTTTACAGTAATACAACCGCAGTGGCCTGTTTTACATAGAAAGTAACACCATTAGTGCATGATCATGCAATATCTTGTGAATAAAGGCGTAAAAACCACAAAAAGGCTTCATTTGGACTACGAAGGCGAAACACAGCTGCAGCAGTTAGAAATCTAATGTAGGTGTTGCAAATGCAGCCCTGTCTACACCTGTGGGTAACGACTCCAGCAGTGATCAAGTCAAGCACAATACAAAACATTCAGCCAGTTCGTTAAAAGTTCCATTTCCGGAAACCTATTCGACTTCCTACATGAAACTAATCTTACCTTAGAAGCGGTGAATACAAACGTCCAAGTTGCCCATAATGAGTAGAAAAACAGAGATGAAAGCGGTTACAAAGTGAAATTAATCCACCAAGCATCCGATATCAAGCAAAGACGGTGACAGGGTTGTCCATCTATGTATACTTAAGAGACAGCTGCGAAACCCACAAAAGCCAAAGCCGACATAGTACAAATAAAAAATAAGCAAAACACTTCAAAAAATCTACACCGTCATTTATCAGCTAAATTATGGAGTTTAAAAATGTGTAAATTATGTATTTTGTGCAAGGGAATTCTTAACTAAGTGAAGACACTTCAGTGTTATCATTGCGTTTTTTTCTCACTTCGATTAGACACACACGGATGTTCACCAGTGCCCTCACAACATCCAATAGTTGACGAGTTAGCAACTGTTGACCAATCGAAAGAAAGGGTGGAGTTTAAAGGTCACCAAATCGATTTTCAAAGGTATATAAGACTTTGTCCAGTATGAGAAAGAGATATTGTAAGCCCCCTGATTGAGGTGGAGAAGAGAAGTGGCGCTTGATTTCAACACTGTTAGAAGCAACAGTGTTGATACCAGGCATTCACCTCTGTTCTCTTGAAGCAACGTGTCTCCGTTATGATGATTGAATGGGTACGTCAAGTAACAATTTACTTTGCATTTTTTTCTGATTTTAAAGGATGGGATTGCTTACTCTGATTGATCCAGTGAGGTAGAGTGGCGCTTGATTTCAACGCTGATAGAAAACACCGTACATCAGTGTTGATGTCAGGTTGCTTCTTTACTCCATTCAAAACGGCACTGAGTGAGTAACATTCAAGCTCCAGGAATTTAAAATGGGCGTAGAAGGAATAACACACGGAATTTTTATAACAAAATTTTGGAATCGAAAAGGTACCAAAGGACGCATGAAGACAGAAACAAAGGAAATTAGAAGTAAATCTAGCTGATATCATGAAGGAGTGGGAAATAATTATGTAAGCGCTGTCATATTTCTGGTATTTCCATTTCGTAAACAGTGGGCTCAAGCACTTGTTAGAACAAAGGCGGTAGTTTGTTGAGCTAACGAATCCAATATACCGACTTTATTGAATATACGACAGCCGGCCGAACGACTGCAGTTTCTAGGCGCATCGGTGTTGGCACCAGCAGTAGCTATTAACCGAAAACCTTATGGCAAAGCTCGATTTATGCGATTTAACTGCAGTGGACAGATCTATTAAGTATTCAGGAAAAGGCAGGCTCCATTCTCATTGTCATCCGCCCAGCCTAAAATGTGAGTTGTCAGGCAGCGAGGACTGAAAACATTCAACGCATGAAAATGAGCCACGGTAGCTGGCAAGGTGGACTCCTACTAGCTCTCCTTCATTCGTACAAGAAAATAATAATCTAGCACTGCGAAAAATATGCGTTGATGAAAATAAAGTGGACAAAATTACTTGTTTGAAATAGGAAGACATTACAAATGAGTAAATTTATTCACATAAATACCAAGTGTTTTGAAATACAAAGGGAGCAAAATGACGTATACCAGAACAATTCGGCAGCTGTGGAGCAATAATGTGCTTAAGAAGAAGTCCATAAAACATCAACAAATCTGCGAGATGATCATAAAATTGTCCTATTTGCGTCCTAAACAAGCAACGAAAATAAGTGAAGAAGGAATTACTCAATAAAACACTTCAATGGAGGCGAAAGATTAATCAACCAAATAGAATATCCAAGCTCTATTTAGATGAAAGTGACAAAGCTCATAACACTTAGAAAGAGAATGGAACTCAGGGCTAGAAAAGTGGAGCTTAAATCCATGCTTAAAAAGAAATAAAAAAAGAGGAGCACTAGGAATGGAAGAAAAATAGAGCAGAGTAGATTGTCAGGAGTTGCGGGTCGGCTTTCGAAGAAGTGTGCAACAATGCTTTGAACATAACGTAATAAGTTGGAAGGAAAATTACATGATCCAGGTGTACCATGTAAGCGAGTTTGGCTCTTCGATGACACCACTGACACATGTCTATCCGTGATGACATTAAGCGCCACATTCGCTTACTGACTTCACAGTTGTTGTGGTCTCAGCTCGAGAAGTGGTAGACAGAGCCAAGAGCGGAGTGGACAGCAAGGAATGATTACGAATGTCAACCAATGTATCGGAAGTGGGTAGAATCTGGTTGTCTCACGTAAGGGAATGAGGTGCATTTATGACTTTACTGATAAATCACTATCAGTAAAGTTAGAAAGCGCCACATCCTCCTACATAAAAACGGAATCACCTAGGTAGTCTTTAGTGTCCCTCCGAACCTGCCGTCGATTACGACCTCGCCTATCCCGCAAAAAGCGACTGCATGATAATACCTTCCACTAGATGCGGTCTTTTATAAGCTCACTCCTCCAATAATCAATTAGTTCGTTGTCTCCACTTCGATTCGGCTTCACTTGATTGGTTACTATCGCTAAATGTTTTGTCTCATTGGTCGATGCCATTGTCTGTTCCATCAACTCACCTGGGGTCCCCTTTTTCCTCTGCAACCACGATCCGGGTGGTGCTTATGCCAAATTTGCATCATTAACTCGATTTCCTTTAATGTGCATTGCACTGATTCAACCTTAGTATTTTCACAAAACATCGAGCGGTTCACGTTTTTTTCCAAATGTTTCCTGCGTTTTGCAACAAATGCAATTGTTTACGAGTCCCGTCTTCTTTTCTGTTCGACGATTTCCAAATTATGTAATGAGACGGGTGAATTTGGTCGCTTTATGCTTGACTGACGTGGCTTTCAAGATATTTAACTTCCCAGTCGAAATCTTTCGTCTGCCCCTAGCACAACAATAATTCAAATCAAAGTCTTTTCTTACACTACTGCCTTCGTTTACCCAGCTAGATGGCATCTTTTACACCGATCCTTAGAGCACTGCATAGAAACCGTAAATACTTGCCCTAAAAATCGGTTTGCGATCGTTTTGTAGTTGCATGAGAAATTGTTGTGGCACTCTAAGGTACTGTGAGACACCTTATTGTTTGACCCAACATTCTACGGTGGGCATGCCTATCGTTCCGTCATGGTCACATTATGTGTATACACTAAGGCATATGTTGCTCTTTACAGGAATGGATAGAATTCTGGGTCCTATTCTGAAACTGACAAAACCATAACCTGCGCTAAAACAAACCTGCTCTCTGATCGAATCTGCGACCTATTTTCAGAATGCGTCCCATGTACGCACACATAAGTATACATGCATATGCGCAGGTATTCATGTGTGCATGGAAGCATCAAGGAAGTTGATGAAGCGAGATTAACCAGCAAAGGACAATAATGTCCTTCCAGGTCTGCTCGACTTTGTGAGTTACAAAACCTACTTATTGCAAATAAGAAGAGGTTGTTGAAGTGCCTGCCTGACTGGCGATTTAATGTTTGAAGAAATTAGTACCGTCGCCAGTACCTCCCTCAGCTGCACGACTGGTGAGAGTAGATCTAAGATTTCGTATTCCGTAAATTGTACAGTGTCTGCTCAGCTGGATAATGGTGTTACTGTACTGCCACAGAATTAAGACAGTGATCATGCTTTTGCTTTACTATCTCATCTCCACTTCATTGGCCTGGCTAAGTTCATGCCCGCAGCAGGTAGTCGGTTAATTAGCTTGAGATCATTTGGTTAGTCCACAGCAATTGGCGACATGGGGCACTTTCCAAGGCGTTAAAATGTCCTGTGGGATCGCAACGAGCATTGAATGTGGCCGAGGGGAGCATAAAACGCCAATTTACATGGCTTACTTTTGTCGGATTCGGTTTCGGCTACCCGTGATTTATTAATGTGGAATCATTGAGATCAAGTTCCACGCACTATGCTTCCAGCTCCAACGCTCTAATGTCTGGACGCGCCCTGTTCTACGTCATAGGTGCTTCGATATATAGAAACTAATTTTCTGTTACACTTTAAGACCTACTTCAGCCAAATAGTTTACAAGCTTTCGCTCGCAATACGATGCTCCATTTACTCTCTAAATATTAACCATCAGACAGTTTGTTACCACTCGATAGGTCTTTTCTAATTTCCTCCACTTTGCTTGTCGCAAAATGCGCAGAACCATATACCTTATCTCGGCTTCTTTCCAAAGACACAAATGTGTACATAGAGAAAAACATCGAAACATGTCATGACCTGATGGGAGTTGAATCAACACCCCAGCGATTACTAACAGATTAGAGAGACCCCTCTGATTGTCATGACCCTCGCGCGTGACACGCATGGCTCATACCGTGGTGTTACTTGCAGCTGTGAAGGGTCACTAGTGCACCCAGCCTAGCCGGAAAAAGTAATGATGAAAGTTCCGGATTTTGGCAACGGAAATGGTTTCCTTTAATTAATAAACACTGATTTCAATCTGGTCAGCAAATCTCTCTCTGCCACTAAAGTCGAGATTGGCTGAGATGGGTTATGGAACAAAAAGGACGCTTTTTAAGTACGGAGATGTAGCGATTCATATGAAATAAGTACAAATTCTTTCACATAGTGCCCTCAAAGTTATATTTGGCAGCATCTTCACTAATCTATCGGTGATCTTGTGAGGACTCAACATTTTATCATAAGACAGTGGGAATGGATCTGTTACACCATCTTTTCAACTCCATGAACAATGGGAAATTCACGTAAACCTATTGGGCTGAAGATGTCACAGCTGCCAATGTCTGTGTCATCCGCCCTGAGGTCCGAACTAGAGGTCAAAAAGGGGGGCTTCATCTAAGTTATTCTTGACTCTGACAACTGATTAGAAGGATATCAAGCTTGATAAATATATGTCATCATGCAGACCAGACTCGATCCCGAATTCATCGGAGTTACTACTAATTTCATACCTGATAGAGGGGAAAATATACCAAAATAGAGCAACAAATCATAATCATTTTAAAGAATTTATCTATTTTAGATGCAAGAGGTGATAATTTACCATTTGTATCCGATTAGGAAGTGTGAGTTCCACTGTGACCGTGTGACCGTTTAGGGCAAGTCACATGGACTGCAGCTCCAATTTCAATACCTACAGAATTCGATGCTGTAGCGGTCGCTCGATCGTGAAAGTTAAATTCTCTAATCATTGTGCTGGTCACATTCTCTGAAATCGTGACTTCTCACATGTTCACCACAACAGCCCTGGTAAAACGGCATTTTCTTTTAGGTGCTACAAATGCTTCACCTGTGCACTCTGAAATTCGGAACTAATAGACACTAAGACAAAGTCTAGAGCGCCTGTGTGATATGTGACATAAGATTTACGCAAATGCCTCACATTCTTGCATTTCACTCAAATGGACTCGAAAAGAGAGCGTTTAAATCTACTTCAGCTGATATACGTTTTGCCTTTTTCTGCTGGTTCAACGCATTTGAGGTGGATTTAATCCGCCATTGTAATGCGGTTTGGATTGTGCTTCTCCGTTAAATTGGGAGAAGAATTTTAGCTTTAGCCATGAGTAGTTCATGCACCTTCAGCCACTGTAAATCTAGTAAGCATGGCTTGCTAACCTTCAAAGGTGACTCTTTGAAACCGAAATACATTTTCCGATTCTTCAGAACATTACCCCATTAGGCTTCATTTGATTTGGCCGAGATTGTCGTCATGTGAATCAGTCAGAGGCATAAATGGCTAGGGTAACCCCGGTTTAGATCCTAAGTTCTGCGTATGTCTTGCTCCGGACGACAGTTTCGGTGGGTACTTATATCATCAAAATTCAGTTTTTTTCTCTTTGCACATACTCCCTACTTACTGTGACCCACTTCTTGCTCTTCCAGTCTTAGAACCGTATTTATTAGATCTCTTCAAGTAAACTTGCTCCGTTTATTTTAAGACTTACTTTGTCTAGCTTTTAAAGGTGGTCTCCTTTCAGCAATATAAACCTTATTTTTCCCTACTGTTTGATATATGCTTTAACCTTGGTTCCGTAAAATTTATTTAAATCTAACGTTAAATTCTTCTAAATATCTCTATTTAGTTCTTGGAGATGCTCCAGAATATCACCTACATTTTGGTTGGGCAAGAAACTACAGAAATCCTTCCCCGCAGCGAAGCAACTCTACCGTTGAAGGGAAGCCTTGGTGTCCACCCTCCTCTAATCAGTCCTCTTTAATCACTCCACTGCACTTCAAGGGGTAATTCTAGGCACATATTGTAAATTGCGTGGATTCTATTCGCAGTTCTTCACATTTGGTTAAAAGTTAACACCTCTTTATTAGCTGAAAATGGGTAGTTATCCACCTTTCTTTAATAATTAGTTATAGCTGAGTAAAATCTAATTCCTTTTAATGCTTAACTTTACAGACTTTCAATCTCACACGATCCTGCCTCAATGACAATGTCATAATGCTCTAATCATATCATCGGTTCCATAAGTCTCCCAACCTTGCTTTGTGCGTACAACGAAACTACTTTTGGACCTATATGACTTCCAACGTCACTAGAGATGGTAGGAACTCTACATAGTGATAAAAAAGAAATTCGTGAACAGCAGAGTAAATATGATTTAAATTTCTAGTCTCATACCTGACTACTCCCAAATCCATTTCTACTCCATAACATTATCCATCTTAAATCTACTTGCTGTAACAAACTGCCTCTGTCAATCTACGATTAAAGATATGTTATATACTGAAAGGTGATTATATGACATACATCGTAGAGGAAAAAAGGAGTTTTTATGCTAAACTTTCCCATGGCTAAACATTTGCACTAAAAACCAGCCACTTTTGACAAATAACAAACTTTAAAGCTTCAATTCTATAATATGGGGTGATATCCAAACCATGATACTATTTATTGTTCTTATCCTTCTCCCATTTTAAATCCTTCCTCCCAAACGAATCAAACTTGCATATCAGTAAAAATCTACTTATTTGAATGGCAACCGCTTCGACTTTGCTAACTTATATTTTTCTAAGCCCAGTATATTTTACTTAGTAAAAGGCCTAATTCACGTATTACTAAAGATAATCTTTTTAAACTGCATCCAAATGTTTTCTTTAAACTATTTAAGCTTGCTTTCTGCTGCAGCCAACTCTTCCCTAAGAGGACCCCCAAGCACACCCAACAATCGAAGGCTAAGCCAAATTCTGTCTCCTGTTTTTATAGGGGCTCAAAACGCAGAACGATAACGTTAGACCTGCCAGTGCGCTCGACCGACTAGGCATTAAAGTCGAGGGGATTCTTACGCGCCCTGGGAAACCATATGATTTACTTGGAGGCAAAAAGCCGGAGTGTTCTTTCCCGAGGGTAAAATTGCTGGTGTAGCACGACTTAATTACATAGTTGATTTATTAAGATGAACTTTTCCAGCATCAGTTCGGAATAATGACTCCTCCTTACGCTCGGATTTGCCTCAGTTGTAAGTCTGCAAAAGAAGCTGGAGATCAGCAGTATGGATGACACGAACATTACCATGCTACTCTCACGGAAGGACGCTAAGGTTCATGCGATCCTGTCGATGGTCAAATAAGGTATAAGACTCCAAGTATAGACAGCTGTGCATGGAGCCTAACATTCAAAAAATAAGAAAGCAAAAAATTTACAAAAGGCGTGAAAGGCCAAGTATTAGGAAATAAATCTCAAAAACTAAAGCTGAAGAATCGTTAAGTGATATAAAAGAATGCAAAAGAGTCATGAACACATTGAGAATAAAATAAGAGAACCTAGGAAAAATAAGATTTTGCACAGGATTGAGGAGATCCACATGAGTGAGTGCGGCACGTTGATTATACGACTGACTTTTGGCTATCAGTAGAATAACCAAGCGCCACCTTCGCTCACTAAATTCATGGTTTCTGTGGTCCCAGCACATGAAATTGTAGTTAGATGTACAGACAAAGTGAAAAATAGTCAATGATTACCCATATCATACGTGTTGCCGTCAGATAGTAACACAGATCTAAAGTGAGAAATAGACTGAAATGGAGACGGAGAAAGACATAGAATTCAAATCTGACTAGGGAAGGGGCAAGAGCTAGCAGTCTCTTGTGGGTGAGTGCGGCGCATTGATGATACAACTGATTTGCGTCTATCAGTAGCATGGTCAAGCGCCACATTCACTCACTGACTTCATGTTTTATATGATCCCGGCACGGGAATTGGCAGACAGACACAGATACAAATTGAAATGTGCAAAACGAATACCTATACCAATTGCAAGGCCTTCAGACAATCCTAAGGAGTCAGGACGGGAGAGTGAGTGACTTAGAGCGTGACAAATTGGGTTAGGAGAAAGGGGATGATAAGCATAGGGGTTCATATCTGATGTTCTCACGTGAGCGAATGCGGAGCATTGATAGCAACACTGCCACTTGTCTGTCAGTCTTGTCACCAAGCTCCACATTCGCGCACTGACTGCATCAGCTGTGATCCTGATGCCGGTAATCATAAGCTCATGGACGAAGCATTGATAATTCTTCAAAGATGGCTCGTCTGCAGCTATTTTTTCCTGAATGACTGCTTCCAATAAACTTCTTATTCTACGCATTATTACCATTTTACTTCACTTCCTGAGACTCACCATGCCCTTCGTCAAATGCCACCCATATGCTCCCTCAAACCGCTACTGTGAAACAATACTATCCGACTCAGCGTGGCCTTTTATAAGCTCACTCCTTTAATAATCGACTAGTTCATTGTGTCCATTCCGATTCGGATTCACTTGATTGGCTACTATCGCTGAATTTTTTGTCTCATTGGTCGACGTCATTATCTGTTCGATCAACTCAGTCTGGGTCTCCACTTTCCTCTGTAACCACGATCCAAGTGCTGCTTATGCCAAATTTGTATTATGATCTCGGTCCTCATTAATGTGCATTGCGGCGACTCTATCTTGGTGTTTTTAAAAAAATATTTCTTACATTTTGCAACAAATGCAATTGTTAATGGATCCCACCCTTTATGTCTGTTTGACTGTTTTCATTTTACACAATAAGATGGGTGAATTTGGTCTCTTTGTGCTTGATTGGTGTGGCTATTGGGATAACTAACACCCTGATCTAAGTCTCTAGTCTGCCTTTAGTACAGCAGCAATTTCATTCAACTTCTGAATATGCGCTGTTCACCCCTTTACCCAATTACACGTTATCATTTTTGTCAATCCTTCGAGAATTGTACGATCCCTTAGATGCCTGCTTTTGAATTTAGCTGTGTGATCACTACATAGGTACTGAGAGGCTCCATATTGATTGACCCAACAGTCTATGGTGGCATTGTCTAGCGTTTCAGCATCAGCACATCGCATAATATACATCAAGTTATATGCTGCTCCTTCGAGGAATCCAGCTCAACTCGAATCTACTAGGGAATTTTACCCAGAATTTCAATCTACACCTGTCTCACTCTACTGTACGGACGATGACAGTAGAGAAACCTCTGCATTCCATAATTTATGTAAGGTCTGCTCAGCTGAAGAGTAGTTCTGTGCAATTATTACAGAAACATGACAGTAATCGTGCTTTTCCTTACTGTCACATCTCCAATTCATCGATTCATTAAAGTACATGCCCTCAGCAGATAGTCAATTGGTTACTTTGGGATACATTTTGCTAGTTCATAGCATTCAGTGGTATGAAAGTGCCTTCCACGTCATTGAAATCTTGAGTAATTCTTGCGGGCATTGAATATTTCAGAATAAAGTGCAAAATATCAGCTTAAAAGGTTTAATTTTGCCTGATGAGTCACCTTCAGCTAAAATGATGACTAAGTCAAATGGAATAAGCATTGAAGAAAGGTACATTTGTCTCACTCGAATTCCTGAACACACCTCTCTTCCACGTCAAAGGGGCTGCGTTCGTCAGATGTTACTTCCTCTCTCTTTAAGACCTACTTCAGTCTAATGGTCGATGAGCTGTTGTATAATAAACTACGTTCCAGCTACTCTCTAAATACTATCAGAAGGCTTATTACCACTCAATTAGGCTTTTCCAGTTTTTTTTACTCTACCCATTGAAAAATGCATAAAATCGCATACTTTATCTCGATTTCCATATAAAGACACAAACATGTGTATAGAGAAAAACATCGAAACATGTCATGACCTGGCGATTACTAGCAGATTAGAGACACCCCCCTTGATTGTCATGCCCCCTGAGCGTGACGCGCATGACCCACGCCGTGGTATCTGGTCCGGTCGTGAGGGTTTACGAAGAGGTTCTAATTTCGACAACAGAATTGGGTCTCTTTAACTACTTTACAAGTCCAAAACAGTCAGTAAATTTTCCTCCGCCAATATCGTCCAAATTCATTGAAATAGTCATAAAAAAGGACTTTTGGAGGTAAGATGTTGTGGTACTTGTATAATAACTGTTGAAATTTATAATGCAAATATTGCAAAAGTTTCGTTTCCCAGAAATTTTACTAGCTCATGAATTATCTCATTAAAACCTAACACGTTATCATGAGATGATGTAATAAATCAGTTATAAGGTGGTTTTAAATTCATGTACATGAAAAATCACGTGAGCCTAGTGAGCTGGCGAGGTTGTCTTCATCCTGAGATTAGGTATTGCAATGTTGCCATCCTTTCTTAGACGTGAAGTGGAGGTCAAACCAGCACGATACATCATTTAAGTAGACGGTTATGATCTTGACTTTTGCAAACATACGGTTTGAACATCAGGATAAATTGCCATCCACTTTAGTGGGTGCATATTGGCACCACTGTCGTTGTATGACTATTTAGGACAATTCATACGTGCTGTACACCCCGCTTTAACAACCAAAAATCTTGATGTGACCATGGTTGCTCGGTTGCAAATGTTAAATTTTTTGGTTATCATGCTGGTCACGTTCTTTAAAGTCATGACATTTGGCCTACAGACCATTTCAGCACCAGTAAAACCGTGTTCTCATTTAGGTGCTTTTCATACTTCAGAAATGTATTCTGAAATTTGACACTCATCGCCTCTCTACTCTCAGCGAAATGAAAAACTTGGTTTATCCACTCATTTACTCTCTAATACCAGTTTTACTATCCCTATATGTAATCATTAGTGTCTTGCCTTGTATAAATGCAATATAGTAATATTAAAGTGGTTCAAATTTGAAATTATCGTATAAAAGTCTGCATTTTCAGCCTTTAAAAACAAGCTCATTATACTGCCATCTCTATCCACCTTCGCGATTGAACCGTATTAGAGAAAATTAAGGTAATTTAGCTTCATCTATCCCTAAAGTAGTCTGCTTTAACTCAAACTCACCTTAAGTAATGATTTGGGCTTTCTGGAACAGCCATTAGTGCTAACTTTAAACATTGGGGATTCAAATGCTTTCTGGCTATTTGAGATTTCACTTTAAGAAAATATAATTTTGTCTGCAAGGAATACTTTTATATTTGTCATGCTTAAAGCTGCCTTCGGGTTCAAAGTCTTATTTTGAGTTGATTGGTGTGCTCCAGCCAGGTGTGACAAATGCTTATTTTCAGGACAGTTAAACTTTCCCTACCATATATTATTACATTATCTTTCCTCACTAAAACGTGACTCCTTTCCTGCCATTTTCGCCCCTTAGAGCACTTTTCAGGACCGCGTTCATAGAGCTCCTTCCACCTCTTTGGTAATTCCTATCCTGGATTCATTACCATACCTTATTGCAAACCATCTTAAATCTAAATTCAAAGAAAAGAGACCATTTCAGATTTTGTAGCGCTAATTTTGCATCAGAATCTATCCGCCTTTACAGTTGACTTCGCTTTGATTTGAATGCTCCAAGCAGAAGCGTAAATTTGACATTTCGTTAACTCCTTTTGCAAGTTGTTTCTTTCATTTCGGGGGCGCATTTTGCCTAACATTCCATGTTATTTCATTTAGCAAAAAAGTAGATGGTCCCTAATGACAGTGTTCAAATAGTAGGAGAAGTAGTTTGAAATCTAAAGTTATTCCTTTTTTCAGGAAATGAGACTTTCACCCCTCCAGCATACTCATAATTACCAGCCCATTCATGAATGTCCCAAGCTGTCACTATAAGGCTATTCAACTAATGCTTTCACCTTGAAGTTGGATGCAGGATTTCAAGTTCATGCTTTGCAGTTCATTTAGATCTGCTAATCCTTGTCAGAATACAGGCAGAGTCTCTTTAACTCTAGAAGGCATTGTTTATTAATTCTCAAAGTTGCCATTTACAACTGCAAAGCACTTTTATGTCCCTTAGAGCATTACTCTTTAAAGCATTTTAAACTAGGTGAGGATGCCTTTCTTGTGGTTTGTATAGAAAGGCCACAGGTGCAGCTGGCTATTTCAACCCAATATTCTCTAACCTCAAGTAATAATTGCCCAACATCGGAATGTTTAATCTTACTTTCTTCATGTGCCTTGCTTTGGCCTAAATGTATCGGTCGTGCTTTCAGTGCGTACCAGCTTCTTATTTCTACCCTTTAGTACCATTTAGTCCACCCATCCGGCTGGAAGTCACAGTCGAAGAGTTTCCTGCACACATTGGGAGGCTGTGTAAGTTACTATGGTAAGAAAGTCAGAAAGACTCATTTTTGTAGATGAAATTGCTGGTTTGGCTCGACTTGAGTGCATGGAAGGTATGGCTACTACCTATTTGATTAGTAGGCCTTTTTCAATATTATTATGAGGTGATACCTGGCTCTCAACTAGATGAATTAACCTTCAAAGGTCTTTAAACACCCTAGGTTATAACTGTCTTTGTTACAAATATGTAAGTGAAGTGGAGGGTTAGTAATAAGGGTGGTTCAAGCACTTTCGATGCAACTCTCTCGAACGGGTGCTTAGATTAATGCAATCTTTTCTGTAGTCAAAACAAGTGTTTTACGGGTTTTTGCTGGTCGTAATTCAATATTTTCCCCTTAAGCCAACTTCTAGCATCAAAAGCACTTTATGTATGCAAAATCACATTTATGAACTTCCTATTGAACTACATTAGTTTACCTTAATGAGTCCAACTGATCAAATGGTGAGGAATAACTTGTTTCTTAGTTGATGAATCTTGGAAATGTTGGCCGTGAAATCGGACAATGGTAAAAAATTATAGTTGGCCATGAATTAGACGGTGGCTCATAAAAGAAACATAGATAAGTTTAGCAAAGTGTTATTAGGATTTTGTAATCATGACATCCGGTACCGCTTTGAAACATCTCCTATGACGCAAAAAATGTGCCATTTTAAAAGGAATTTACTAACACCAAGTAAGAAGGCAAAAACCATGTGACTGAATGCGCAAGTAGAGCTGATATTGTTGTGCTTTGTAGCCATTTCTCACGTAAAATTCTTTTTCGGTGTCACTATTGGTAATTCTTCTGTGTCAGCCATCACAAAATAGTCGGTTCTTCTAAAAAAACTATCCGAAGATCAGAAACTAAGGTTGGTACAAAATCTCTGCTTCTATTTTGGCTGATTCAAAGTTTTCTTCACTTCGTGAACTAAATAATGAAAATTCACTCATCTTACATTATGAAAAGCTGAACAGTTACTAAATGTTAGACATCTATCCCTTCCACCTCGACCTTCATTTCCTTGAAACGAGTAGAATGATTGGATAGAGACATTCTTTATAAGCAGCATAGTGAAAGAGGTACAGTGACAGGGGTTATTCTTGCTCAGAGCTTGCTCCTCACTCGGAGACACGTGACGTCCGCTCTGTCACAGCATTCGATTTCACTGACCCCTGGTCTTTCAGAGCACCGTTTCCGCCGCTACACTTAAAGGTGACCTCTTCATCTGCCATTTTCAGTCTCCTCCTTTCGTCCGTTAGCATGTGAACTTCATTTTTGTATCCAACTGGATATGCACCTTTACACGCACACACTTTGTTTTTATGAATGGTGATTAGTTTTGCACAATGTTGCACATTGCAGGCGGGGTAGTTAGCTGGTTAAGTGGCTTTTCTTTACTCGGAATGCATCCTTGCTCCACAGATGGTGATGGAACTTGTAGTGTACTATAGCTGATATGGGCCTGTGTAGATATACATGATTCCATACTCAGCAGAGGGTAGTCTGACTGTTGTAATTTTTTACCCAATATAGCAGTCGCAACTGTACCCTCCTAAAAATCAAGACTGCCTTAACTACTTTTCAGTCTTAGTACGTACCGCTGGACACTGCAGGCTTTTTCAACCATGTTTGGTAAGAAGTTGTCTGAAGCTACTTCCAAATTTTGGCCTGTGATCATCTTGAGCGGTGAGACGACGGTTGGCATATGGACTGTAGCCCTTACGGTGGAGAAGGAAGCACCGTCTAAGGCTTAAATCCCATCAATGGATTTACGTATCCCTAGAGAAAGTCTTTATTTGCCCAACCAGAGTGCAATTCGTTCTTTCTATTCGTCTACCACCTGGCGGTTATCCGAACATAGGGTATGTCTCGGAAGCCCCAGAGGCTTTTCATAGATTAGCGAAGAGGCGGTCTTCGAAAATATCGCCTTGATCGCACTTCATGTTGACAAGTCTAGCGATGGACGAAAGCCGAAGCACGGATTCAGAATCTTGCAAACCTATGAGTTCTTCCTTGTCTACTTTTGAGATAATTACCGTGGGTAGTTGGCAGAGAATCCATGATACCAATACCCACCTTTTCCCCTGGAAATGCAATGAGCATAGGCTGAAGGAGTGGTGCGATAGCTGTCTTTTGGGGCTGCTGTAAGTAAAGCAGATTAGACAGAAATTTAGCGTCTCTAAGGTCATTGTAATCCACCAGTACCTTTTACTCGAGGCGTCTAGCATCCACTTTTCCCCACATGATACAATTACTCGTGTAACTCTAGAGCAACTCTTTGTAGTGATGAGCCTAGGACCACTAGTCCCTTAGAAGACCAGACGCCTTTAAGACATCATGAAGACTCATCATTTAGAGAGAATTTGGACCTTTTCTGCCACACCATCTGAGCGATAAGCTCAACGAGACCATCTATTTAACCATAGACTTTTACGAGGATGTAAAGAAAGTCTAGTATACCAGAGCCGTATCAAAATCAGCACTCTGCGCACTTCCTCAATAATGGTTGGTAAGCTTGCTGAAGGGCGCAATACTCACTGTAATGCCATCTCTTTCTGACGAGACTAATTTGCGAGACAGATCATCTGAATTACTGTCCGTATTTCTCTTCCCCTTCGTATTATCGCGGCTCCTAGTACCAATACGCAATCCAACAATCTACCTGCTTTATTGTTTATTAATCAGGTCAGTGTCTGATGATCGGTTCACTAAGAAAAGGAGCAAGGGCTTTTTGGCCATCTATAGGCGCAATTAAGACGTGTTTCTCTCGGCGATGAAGAGGACAAGAATGCGGAGGACGAAGACGAAGGTGAAGGCTTCGGTGGCAGGCGAAAAGTGAAGAAGTTGCGACTATTCATTAGTAATCTGAACTCTTCTAATTTTCTGCATGCCTTGAAGAAGTACTGCTCTCTCAATGATGACGTTACAGATAAGGATGTGAGTCTAGAAGGTGTGAATGGAAAGCCACGACGCACTGCCTTTGCAAACATGACCACACCACAGAGAGTGAAGGATGTTTTATAGGCACGTTCTCATCAACCGGTTAGGAAAGCACTCTCATGAAAGTTTTATCTTCGCGAGATTTGAAGTGAGTTGTTCTGCCGTTGCAGCACTTTGAGGTATGCTTTAATGGATCCAAGCGCCATACTTGTTTATTTGTAGAGAAACAGCTGCTTCTAATGACGGCCAAACTGATCAGATGTTGGTTACTAGCAGAGTGGAGTGGA
Source organism: Echinococcus granulosus (assembly GCF_000524195.1). Lineage (NCBI taxonomy): Eukaryota > Metazoa > Platyhelminthes > Cestoda > Cyclophyllidea > Taeniidae > Echinococcus > Echinococcus granulosus. Next base: position 38,800 of record NW_020170421.1, on the reverse strand, counting down.
GGTATATTCGAAGCCCTTAGTTGATTCGGTGCAATCGCCAAGTTTGGGTATATCGAGCAACGAGCAAAGCCTTTGTCGCTTTTGCCACTGCGGAGGCGTTCCATGATTTAGGAAAACTGAGATATTTCTGCATCAATAAGGTGGGCTCCCTCACTTTCACTGGTAATGATGGAACTTGTGGTGTAGCTGTTGTTAACTTCTAAACAAGGAACTGTCAACCCTCTTGGTTTATCAGACTTGACTTTTGCATGCTAGGATCCTTTTAAAGGGGCTCCAGTTAACTTTTAAGCATTCGTGCTGTGAAGGAGGCAGGCGAGTTATCTTGTCACACTTCATGTCTTAGTTCCGTCTGTTTATGTTTGGTTTGATGAGATGGGTATCGGCCTGGCATCAGACCTGATAAACTACTGAATGGATGACTTGACAAGCTATTTTTTGATGAGTTACAATTTCTCGGGAAATAAGCAAAGCACTGGCAGTTTAGACGAGCTCTCATAATTACTGCGTGAGGGATTAGCCTTAAGGGTCTATCTCAGGAGCAAGTTAACCACCACCGACGCCTCTGTGTTGCTTTGTACATATGTGACACGAGATGCCACTGATAACTGAAGGAAAGTCTATGACCTTACGGACAAGCGAAGCAGATAACTTTGGTAGCTGCAGATTTGGGTAATCAGTAATTGTAAACAAACAGGTAAGCAGAGCCCGTCATGCATTTGTGACATCTGGTACAGCTAAGTGGATTGCATAGTTACACACCTGCGACATCGGTAGGAGACGCCTTAGACCGTCAAACGATCCCACTTTGGAGTGTTATTCTGCCCATAATCTGACTTTCAGTGCGTAATCAGTCACTAATCTGTGCATTTGGGATACCAAATCACAGCACAACATTATAGCAGGCTCAAGATGTAACCCAAATAGCTCATTCGAGACAACGCGATGAAAGGTTGGGGAAAGGCTAAGTAGCTTGATGAATGAGAGGAAGCTGTGACTGGTGAATGAGATCAGATAACCCTTGAACCAACTCTTAAAATGGGGGTTGAAAATATGCCCACCGCAATGACAGGAAAAAGATTTACAGGGGATAAATCCAACAATCGACATTTCAGTCGTTTTGATACATGAGTTCACCTTCTGGGTCGTCGCCTTTGGAGACAGGATATATTTTTCGGTTGGCCACATGGGGCACTGGCAGCGGCTGGAGCAGTGTGATAGACCGTCAAGCCCTTAATGGTGTTCAGCCGTAGGCGTCGCATTGGATGACTATTGAACTGCTCAATGATCCACCCCCGCAGTTGGTTGCTTTACCTTGGGAAACTGTCAATGGGCTGTGTGCATGGTTAGATTGCTTGGCATGCTTTCACTTATTTCTCTTGATCAGTTGTTTCAGGCAGACGTAGATATGAATAACAGAATAATATCCACTTTTGAGTCTAAAAATGTTGCACTGACTCTGTTAATGTTACTTATGGAGGACAAAACTTGTTTTTCCTGGCATCAGGGTGTTGAACGTTGCCACGTGGGATAAATGTGTAGAAAAAAAGCGTTCTTTCTGTGAAATCAGTACTAATGAGTTCCCTAAAAGTCTAGATTTCGATGACTAAATGTCGAGTCTTCTGGGACTTGACATTCTCGTTCAGCCTCCCTCCTCTCCTGATCCCTGATCAGCTAATATTAAGTATAGTTACACTTTAAGGGCGTTGATGCTCACTATGAGGTCAACGCTAACCGATTAACATGAGGGTGCGATGAGGAGATCACTCCTTGCCACCGGCAATCCCATCTAACCTACCAACTTTCGAAGCCGCGTACGCCGCAAACCACACCCACCCTTTTACGTACTCATGCACGCTAATGAGGGATGTCCACACTGCCGTCTTGTCAACAAATGTAGTGTAACAAGTTCAGTGTTCCTCTCCTCCACCGCTGACCTTACACTCCTAAAGCGAGCAGACTGGCTAGCTGAGAACATCTTATATTGACTGCTGCCATAAAAGAGTAAAGAAAATCGAGGTTGCGTGGGTCCAAGGTCCATTTCCTGTTAAGGAGCCGTCGGCGTCCGCTCAGTTACGAGGTCAGTAATATATACTGACCGCTTCTCACCTAGAAGGTATATTCAAACAAGCGTGTATTGTGTATTCCCCTCAGCAATTTGAATGCCAGTCCCGGTCCTTCCTCCTATGAATGGTACCTACAAGTCCTATTTCCAGCGGTCTTATTCCTTACTATCCAAACTTCGTCTACGTGCCCAACAGGTGATGTACCTTTGTACGGTTGCAATTTGTTGTGATTAACCGTGATTGAGTGAGTATGCAGTTGTGCCGCAGACGAGGTAGTTCGTTACTGAGATGACTTTCATCATTAGGAATGCATCTTTCCTCCACGGATGACGGAAAGTGTGATGTACTACAGGTGGCGGAACAGGCCTGTATACCTCCCAATTGTGGATGCTCTTACTTAAAGTTGAGAATATGTTTCATCCCACCTTTCAGTCGCAGTACGCATTGTGGGACATTGTAAATTGCTACTTTACCGTTTGGAAAGAAAATGTCAGTTGGTACTATTTTTTCACCACCTGTGAGTATCTTAAACGGTGAAATGCCAGCTGGCGTATGAACTGTAGCCCTAAAGGTAAACAGGCACCATTTAAGGCACAAAACCTTCTTGTGGTGGCATATCCTTAGCGAAAACCTCCAGCAGTCCCATCAGAGTGCGATTCGATTCACCCACCTGCCCATTATCTTGTGGATGCGCGGGTGTTATGCGTGTCTTCGAAATCCTGTAGGTCTTACATAGTTTAGTAAAGAGCTGGTTTTCAAAATTAGCGCCTTGATTGGTGTGCACCATTTCTGGCACTTCGTGTTGACAAATTTGGCGATTGAATAAAATTGAGGCAGTCATTTTAGCGTCTTGTGCCTTCATGGATTCTGCATCGACCATTTTCGTAAAGAAGTCTACCACAACAAGGATATGTCGGTTTCCTCCGCTGCAATCAGTAAAAAACCCATGCCTATTCATGTCAATACCTACTCTCTATCCTGGAAAGCCTGCGGACATAGATTGGAGTGATGCAACCGCTGTGAAATGAGGCCTCTTAAAGCTGTTCCTGTTGCTGCTACAAATAATGCAGACTTCACAGATTTCCAATACACCTGGATTGAGCGAAGGCCAACAGTATCTTCTGCTTAAGACATCTAGCATCTTTCTTTCCGTTACATTCCCCTATTACTCATGTAATTCGTGAGGAACTCTTCGTACCAATGAGACCAGAACCATTAAGCGTTTAGGAGCTACATCATCCTAGTACAAATAATAACCTCTAGGGATAACTTCGACTATTATTCTCGTACTCGTCGGGTCACCAGGTTCAATGAGGATGTAAGAAGCCTCTCGTACACCATAGGGATGTTTGAGTTGATACACTGCGTCTTTCTTCAACCGGTTCCTGTTTTTGCCAGTACTGGTCTCTGAGACAGCGTCTGCATTACTATATGTAGCCCTCTTCATTTACTGTACTAAACTTAATTGACCTGAAAAGTTGCACTGTTGCAGTTCCTTGTATTATCGGGCCACCGAATAGTCAATCTCCTTCATTGCATTCTGCTGATTTGGTGCCTGCTAATCCCTTTTCACTATGAGCTTCCTCGCTATAAGGTGATGTCTGAAATGTCAAACCATTGTAAAAACACCGAACAGTTAGGGTCGGGTTGCACTTTTGCGATTTCCGCGTGGCATTGGAAAGTAGACGCTCCATTGCAGAGTCGAAAGAGCAATGACTAGAACCCATAAAGGCCGTTTAGCGATAATGAAAACTATCTTTTCTCTCTGTCCATTTATGCCACCTCCACTTGTCAGTATATTGATTTTAGGCCTAACGTGGGTAACTACTTTGATCCGTAAAGGGGGTCTAACGAAACATACACCTGAAGCAATGGAACCCACAGTCAAAGACCTCAGTCCTTCTTCTTTATTACAGCGGCAGATGTGGTCCATGGCGATTTTAATGGTTCTGTGACCACGCCTCTGATCATCTCTTGGACGCTATGGCTTATTTATTCCAGCAGAAGGCGCGGTTTGCGTCCAGGAGGCTGCCAAATCAGTCTAACTCCGTCGGTGTCTATCGCATGTTTCGCCCTGTTTGTTCTCCCCAGCTTAACACCTTGCCATGAAAATATATTCACGCACTTGATCAGTATCTCACGAAGTTCGTCCCTCCTAATGCCGGTGGCATGAGTATGCTACGCGCAGGGACTGTCTAGACTGCCCGTGAGTATAGCTGCAGCTGTGAATGGGATGCTGCAAATATAGTCGACGCCTTTCTCTGGCAGAGGAAAAGACTGTCGTGGCCTTATTTTGTTAGTGGATGAAGGAGGTGCCTTTCGTAAAATTCAGGGCGACATCAATACTACGTAGAAAATCAGCCCCAATAATTATGCTCCAAGTCAACACTGGATATGTGGAAAATTTCACTTTCTAGGTTTTCCTGCCTATGCTGACATGCAACGACGTCTCCCCTGTTACTACCACCCCTTTTTCTACCTAATTTAATGTGCTAAATAGTGAAACGATCATAATCTTGTGATATTCGTAAAGAGTCTCAAGATCTACTACTGCTGTGACCGCGCCAGAGTCAAAGAGGAAACTGTACGAACGTCTTTCTTGTTTGCCTGGGGCTTGCAGGAATGCATGGGAGCTGTTTGAGAGCGAACAATATAGGGAAAGGAAGGCTCACCTAATTTTGGAGCATAATGAAAAAGTTTCGATATGGGGGTGCGGAATTTGTTCCCCTGTTGAGCTTGTCGTAGCGCGAAACCGTTGACAGTCCTTGACGATTATTTGTTCAGAATATTATTAGCCCGCTGGGGGAGTTGAGGTCTGTGATGTGGAGTTTCTCGACCATAATAAGTGGGCAGACTCTGTGTCTAACTTGGATGGTTATCCAAAGAGCAACCAAAGTTGGAGGTGGGCCGCAGACATTCCACTCCGCTGGTAGCCAGGGATTTTTCGTGTACTCCTCGTCGTCTACGCCCGCTTTTTGGCAACGACGGAAGAACCCTGGGGTGAGTGTCTGCCCTTCCTGGTCGATGACGAGTTGGAATAATTACTGGTCACCTCTCGCCTAAATGACACATTCAAAAAGATACAAATCTAATCCAAAAACCAACTTTATAAGTCCAGCTCTTGAAGTCACCAGTCTTCAATTCGTTTTCATTCTCCAACAACTTGGTCATTGCTAGTGGAGCCGATGCTGCCACGCTAATGACACACCAAAACACAACGCGTTTAACTATGCTCGGAAATGTGTTTGGTTAGTATTAGATCTGCTTTAGTGATTACCTAGAACACAGTGAGTTTAAAATAGCTTCAGCCTAACAGATTCGGGGTCTTAGATATTTTTCCAGGTACATATGACGTAATTTTTAGACATTAGCACGAATAGTTGTCAAGACTGTAATTTCTTCGAATTGTGTGCCAAGTGCTTGATGATTGCATGATTATTTTACTTATACCTTTATAGAAAATGCCCTAAATTTGCATAGTGTGCTATTTAATTATTTTGACCGTTCTCTTATTCACTGATTACTCACATACGCTGATCGGTAGAATATATTTCTAAGCTTAGGTAATGTCTACTATATATCCGCTAGGGATCGATAGGGTGGCGCTGGACTAGGGACAGGCTAAACTCACTGCTACCCATCCTAGTTCCCAAGGTTCATTTGGATGCCTATGGTACGTGATCGAATATGGGACATTTCATCATAACGTACTATACTGAGTGCCCTTATTCGAATCAACAACCAGTGTTCTCAAATCGACTAAAGCTAAAATCTTCGACCAGCATCGGGTTGTCTCTCAACCAGAACCCAATCCGCGTCCGCGTTACTCAGTGGAAACTGAGAAAAGGCATGGCGCAGCAAAGATTCAACTTTTTGCCCCATCAGCCTAAAATAAATTACGTATCTCTTATCTGAGGTAAAAACAAAACAAAAGTGTTCCGCTGACAGATAGCAGGACGGAGACATAACAGCCGAATTGACCAATGCTTTATAATGAATAGACCTGCATTTTTCATGAAAACTGTTTAACTTAGGGCAGTGTGAATCAAACTAGAGTCGTAATGTGAGGTTGGAGACAGTTTGTGCAGAGCTTCTGATTGTAATACAAAAAAGATACCCACCGATATCCAGGGTTTGAGACCCATGCGTGTTTTCTGTTCCACTTGGGTCGACCACAACGCATATTACCAAACAGATGGAAGAATATGCAGATCCAGCAAAGTAAACACTAATTTCTGGTAAAAGATATAAATACTTGTTTACAATGGAATACCATACATAACATTGCCACACATTGAGCCCATTGGCGAATCAACTCAAAAATCTTATTGCTGATTTACAGAAGGCATCTTAGTTTTGTTCCCAGATCTGATAAAATACGTTACTTAGGTCACTTTATTGGGCACGTTTCAAGTTTTAGGCCAAAACTAGAAGTATCCTTTCCTAAAAGGTGTGAGTAGTGAAGTGTAACGCAGAGATTTCATATGATTAGTAAAAGACGAGTTCTAGGTATCTTTTGTAAGAAGTGTGAAGAAACATCTGCGCGCTCTGTGATTTGTGCACTTATTGTTAAGTAGCAATGGCACGGAAAGTTTACTGAGTACAGAGATAAGTACTGCTCCTTGATAGCTTTAAAGCGATTCGTCGACGTCGTTAATTGTAGAAGAAGTTAGACTGTAGGATTAGCCTTTAATGAGTGCCTGGTGCCTCATAACTCCCTTTTACGAGGTGTCCAATTTTGTCTTCCCAACTGCCATAACTGCACAAATTGGCAAACCGTGCTCAATTCGATGAAGACTATCTCCATCAACATTCACTGTAGCGACATTTACATTTGAGGATAGCAATTTAACTAGGAGACCTCAGTCTGAATTGTATTGTGGGAGGGAGGATCCATTAGCTCTCAGCTGCCTAAGATCAGACAATAAAGAAATCTTGAGTCAGTAGGTGTGCCATTCACATTAAAGCTAATTAAAAAGCAGAAGCGTACAATGTGAGAGAAAATGCGAGGTGGGTTCATGGAACCACTATTCTACACAATTTCCCGTGCAAAATGCCCCCCCCCCCATATTTCACAGATTTACACAAAGTTTGATTAAACACCGACCCACAACAATGGGAAAAGTGCTCTCACTATCCTGTAACAGCATCAAAGAAAGTATTTGTATACCTGTGTATGCCTGTGTTATCAGTTTGAAGTGGATGGCATCAAACATTACTAACCACCTTCAAACAGGTATGGAAAAATCACGGTAAAGTGGAGGAGGCACCTATCATAGTATTTATTGTGCCCAAAGTGTTCTATATTAAGAAGTAAGCATAAATGTCATGTGGATGGGTACTGTCTGCTATCATTAGCAAAATGTTCTTTTAATCACCGAAAAACTAGCAGCCAATCGCTACAACCTAGAAAATTCTCTACTCATAAATCTGCTGTTACCAGCCAGGGCCTAATTTTTTTAGGCTCTAGAGCACGAACAAACATTTAGGATTCCATTAGAGTCAGCACGTTATAATATTGAAAAGTGCATGGTTTTCTGGTGGTGCTAAACCATGATTCGACCTTACGCTAATACCTTTACTGAGGGGGTGAAAATTGCATATGGCATCCCTGTAAGCATGCATTGTGTGAATTAGCAAAGGGGTGCCCGACGGTGCACGGACAAGGAGTACTGCCACCGAAGCAGGAGGTGAGGCACACTCGCCTACACACATTACCCTACTCTAGTTACGCAAACTTGACATCAGAAAAGTTTACGTACGAAAAAGGAGCAGCATTAATGCTAGTTTCTGCCAAGCAAGGACTTACAAATCAGTTCTTTATTAGCTGGACTCACCGAGAACCAAAGCGACACAACTGCAAGAATGTCCACTGGCTGAACCTTAACAATGTTTTGTGTTGATTTGTCAAACTATCACGAGGATTGACCAATAGAAGTAGCGAAGTGGCCCCAACCAAGATTAGTCCCTAAATACGACACACATATACTGTCATTTGACTGGAAGGGAGTGCGATGAAGCAATACATTTAACAGGCTTATTTTGTATTCACGGTGTGATCAAACTTTTTAGTCATTTGCTCAAAGGTGGCCTTTCACGGTGTCAATGACGAGATGCGGGAAATGGAATAACATCGATCATGACGCTAAAATGGGTCACTTGCCATTATTTCACTGGCATTTATTCAACTGAGCAGATGGGTGGGTGATACAAATGAGAGACCTTGCACCGACAGATATGTTGTTCGCATCAACAGTCAGGTGAGATAGAGCCTCCTATCTTGGATTTACAGTATGGAAGGGTTGTAGAAGACTCACCCACTGAAGTTGTAAATAGGAGCGGTGCAATGGAATAACTAAAATGGATGTGAGATATGCAGATAAATCGACACAATGACGGTTGCTAGTACTGCAAATGAGGGATTGAGGGAGAGAGGGAGGAATGAGTACGAAAATTGTGCAATGAAATTCTCGAGAGCATTCGTAAAATTCGTATGAGGACACGAAAGTGTGATCAAACGGGTGGAGTTCAAAATCGCAATTGCAGATGGGATGGAGGGCAACAGTGAACTTGTCGCCTCCACTGTGCCATGTGGATACACTTGCTTGCGAGCCTGTATGCTATCACAAGCCAGGCTCTTGACAGTACGTTGCATCCACTCACATACAGAATTTAATGCAGCCATACTTCATCTTATCTACGGCAACCCATTTCGAAGTCTACGAATATGCAGGTATCACAACGATGCTTTCCCCACTCAAGTGACGAGAACGCACCTAAAGAACAGCCTTCACTTCCTGAGGTGTGGTTGTGCTCACGAAGCAATGCTCCGTAGCATCTCACTCATATGTTAAAGATTGTGGTTACTCTCCCCCTTCTCGTCTTCCTCGAACCCGAAATGAATACATTGATGCCTCACCCATAGATGGCCAGATGTCTATCATTGCTTTCCTGCTCTCATGCCTCTAGCCTCACATACCATGTCTTCCCACTCATGATTCAACCCACAGTTATTGCGGAATTGGCGGTCTTCTGGTCGACTGACTACGTTCAGCATTATGCCATCAACACAATCACCCTATCATTCGCCCAAAGAAATGGGTAGTGCAACCATTCAAGCACTTGTTACAGCCACAAATTACAAACATCGGGTGAAATGAAGTCCGCATTTTAGATGCGAAATACTGTCCAACTCCATTTTTCTCCTTCTCTCTTTCTTCTTCATTTCTTTCAAGTTCTCAAACACACGTCAGCTGACATTTCCATCCATTTGTTTAAATAGTTGCTAATCTAGTTGAACTGCAATACTCCCCAACATCTTGAGCACCGAAGACCCCTTGCAGAATGCTTTTATTTCTCCTCCACAACCCTCCCTTCACCTCTGTGCTTTCGTCGTTTAAGCCAAATGGAAGAGAACAAATTATCCACACATCCACAGGGTAGGGATTTGGCGACACCAAAACTAAACTAGATCACTATTAAGACTCAGAGAACAAACTCTCTATGTCCGCATTTTAGATAGTATATAAATCACTTAGCCGAGCAGTCGACCTCATTCCTCCTTCTTCTTCGTCTTCAGCTTGAAGGGCCCTACCTGTACATGGCCACCCTCGGTAGAGTGCGGACAGTCAGTCAGCGCACGATCTGACTGCAACAAATCTTGGTGAGTCAAGAAGGTAAAGCTTCTCAACTCGTCTGTTATGCAGTCCCTCACAATGCGGCAGATTCGATGACGGCACCGTACAGGTCTAACTGTTGTCTCAGCTGTCCCTCTGTGAGGTTGGGTCTAAACCTGCACACGTACAGCTTCAACTCAAACGTTACTGTGATACTTAAAACTAGCTGAACCCACTTAAGCTTACAATAATTAACAGTCAATCATACTTCTTTAACTGCCGGCACTACTTCGATCCGTCAGCTCGACAGAACAAGAGTAAGCAAGAAAGTACTCAAGATTCCTACCTCAACGCAAATACCGCACACGGCAATTGAATACCGCCCAGGTGCCTGTCAAGTTCAGCTGTGTACATCATGTCATGAGCCACTCATTGACTCGTGCTTAAGCAGGTTTTGCAGAATTTACAAGGCAAATAAATAACTTGCATTACAAATTAAAAACCACTAATGCTTACACAGTTGCAGTATTTCTCAGGGCACTGCACACACACCTGGCGGTGACAATGGTGACAAAGAACCAACAGTTTGGACTAATTTTGCCCCTGACAGATTGTGTAGCATGTTAAAAGAGCGCCTAGTTTCGCCGGTGCATTTTAGGAAACTTCATTCGGTGATGGATGAACCGTAATATCATGGTCAAGTAGAAATTGCGTCTGCACGGCTGTACAATGGAATCGACAAGTTCACCTCGTCCTTACACAGGATAGTGCCCCTCTCCATCACTTCTACTAAGGTGGCCATGAAATTAAACTCACAAGGGTTGATGTAAATTAAACGTTTAACAACCTGATTATTTTTCCTTTTTAAGGCCAGAGTCACCACTTTAAAGGAACCCATCAGGAGAGATAATGCAAGAGTAACATTACTGAACCACTAAGCAAGACATTTAGCCAATTCACCACTAATTTGCGGATATTTATACCTCCATTCCCTTATTTTATTACATTACACATTACTTTCACTAAGCAGAACTACTCTCAAACCCCTATTTGTAATTGCGACCTCCTACGGCTCCTATTTTGCACTTGCAACCCCTCTGGTTTAGCCTCAATGGTTTGTCCCAATACGAGTTCTCGAGAGACTTTGTACGCCACCGTACCATTGGATATTTCATTGCACAATACCCTTCTTCTCTCCACGTCTCATCAACCATCATTGTATTGAACTCCTCACATTACTCCTTTCCAAATGGGCTATTTTAGTTCATCTCTCCTACCTATAATTTCAGAGCTTTTCGCTTACACTATCTCCGCAACTTTAGCTCTATGATAGCGCCATCTCACCTGCCCGTTGATGTAACACACGTGCCTGTCTGTAAAAACTCTGTTAGCTGGATCACCCACCCATCTACTCATGTGTATAAATGCCATTAAATAAAAAAATCAGTTGCTCATTTCAACGTCTCACTTGGTATTACTCCGTTTCCCTGAATCCTGTCGGGACTGCGAAAATATAGTTATGCTCAATCAATTTACAACTTCGCGCACACCTAACAGATGAAATAGCCGGCAGAAGAACCCACCGCCTCGTCAGAACCTGCTGCGGCTGGGTGACGCTACGCATGTCAAATTATAATGGCAAGGATGCTTGCCTTTTGTAGCGGTCGATTCTTGTAACGGTTTAACCAATCAGTGCAGTGCGTCGTTGTAGTTTAATTAAGAGTTGCTCTGGAAGGGTTGCTTCTACACTACTTCATCCAGGACTTGTACCGCTTGCTAAGCTGCAAACATATGTATCAGTGCCATCCCTCTCTCATATGAAAGCAACTCCCATGTCACATGTTGACAACATAAAAAGATTTATTCACGTACAAAAATGGCCTCACCTCTCCTGCCGGTAGTAGCATTCGATGATTGCACGACTCAGTGCGGCACATTGACGATTTACACAACGTAAGCATTGCGGATAGAGTCAATTCATGGAAATAGAGACGCTTAGGTAAAACGTTTGGGTGCTACGTCCTTTCGTGATTAAAGCAGCACCTTGACAATGAGTGCATGCTAAAAAGGTGCTCTTCTATGGGTAACATCAAAAATTTATAATCAAGAAATTAGGTGCACACAATAATCAAAAAGTCAAAATCATTTTAATGCTGAAAAGTGAGCAGAAATCAGGATGAAACCGTTAAACTACCATCCATGCCGGCTTTAGGAACAAATGCATAAAATGGGGAGAATATTGGAGTAGCTTAATTCCAAGAATTTTTTCTAAAGGTCTGCATACATCGTTGTGATAATCAACATAAGTACAATTACCCTTAAGGATCTTGGGATTATCACTCAAAATGCCGAACAAATTGCGGCGAAAGCTACTGTGTTAATGTTAATAGATCCTGTCATGGCTAGCACTTACGCACTTATTTACATAAAAACCTAACAAAGTAGTATTCCTTAATTCATACCAAAATCTTGCAATACTGACTGTTTATTTAAACACACAGTATTCAAGGTTAATATCAAAGTTTTTCCCGGTATCAGCCAATCACGCTTTCCCGCGCCTTTAGACCCGTGCTACATCCAGGTGTCACAGTGGCTTAGCAACACCAACTGCACAAGAAATAGTCAAGCTGGCTGAGGACGAGAACGAGTTGGCGAATTTTTGCAAAGTTTCTTACCCTCACTTATATTCTCTTCTAATGCATGGCCAAAGTTTGGTAGTTTTTTTTCTATGATTTCTGGAGAAAATTGAAATTTTGTCGTCAACGTGGTTTGGAGAAACGTTTAAGCTAACGGCCATTAAAATAAATGAGAAAGTTTTGTGCTCATGTATTACATGAAATGTGTATCGAAGCCAGAATGCGGATCGCATGCCATCAGATCTCGAAAGCTGCTGTCTATTCGACTGACCTTCCCTTCTTCCCTTTCAGCGAACGGTTTAGTATCACCTGGTGTGGGTTATGTTACAGATCATTACGTTTGACGAGCTGCAGGGCCCCATAGACTTATGCACAGCATATCAGTCCCAATTTTAATGTATTTGGGAACTTGGGTCGACAAATGATGAGCAAAGTTGAAACAGTGCAATTTTTTATATTTTGAAGCATTTTGAGCTCTCGTACTGCTTGGCTGAGAGAAGCATTCAAAGTGGTGTTCAGGCCAAAAAACTTAATTTTTAGAAGCAGATGTAGCTTTTCAGTTTTCTAAGCATGCAAGTGAGGAGAAAATGTTCCTAAAGGCACTAGTATATCTCCATAAAACTGTGATTTATGACGTTAAAGTGGGACGAGAAATACGGTTAACGAAGTGCAAAAACGCATAAAACTGATTAAAACCACAACAAAGTACTTCTTGCGTTGGCTAAAGCGCAGCATTTGAGGTAAAAATCTTTACTTTCGGTATCTTCTAGTTAGGCGGATTTTGACATGCGCTCAGAAGAATTCCGATTAGTCGGTGAAGATACATTGAGACTATTCCTGCCTGTTTATAATGTCCTTCTTGGCTCTGTCCATTTAGCAATTATCAGTGCACTTATAGTTTACCTCGGTGTATAAGAGCGAGCTTAAAGACCCCCCAGAAATGTTTGTAAATGGGACAAATTTCTTCGCAATTCTACTCCGCCACCCCCCACTTCTCTCCCTCTTTTCCTCTTTCTTCCATCTCAGTGTCTAGATCCTCTGATTTGAGTTATCATGCTCATGCTCTCTGTTGGCCTCCTTTCAGCCTCTCTTCCTAACACTTCGATGCCTGCACAATTTGATTCATCATCACAACCTTCACCTGTCTACCCCTCTTAGCTCATCCTTCTCCAAGTTCTTTATTTTGTCATCTGTGCACTTGCCATTCCTAGGCTTTCCCACTTGGCCTTCATTCAACACGGCTGGCACATACCTGTCTTAAGTATCGCTTCCATCTCACCCTCTTTCAATTCTTTTTTACTGTCCCTCAAAGCCTGAATTCACTATTCGCCTACTCTAAGTGCTACTGCTCTATCTCTTTCAAAATCTCCTTTGCCATCTTTTCGCCCTCCCTCCATCTCAATTCATTTAGTTGAAGAGACTCAGTCGCCATTCCTTCATACATGTGTTTGTCAGTTCTTCTCCCCCTTATTTTAGCCGCCTCCTCCTTTCCTTATAACTCCTGTTTCCTCTGATCACCATTCACCATTCCTTCCCCTTTGCGTTTAGCTTAATTCTGTCCTCCCCCCTTCTCCTTTAAGCAGTACCTATTCCATAATTTTCATATATTTAGCATTCGTCATCTTTGCATACTTTTTCTTCTCCTATCCTCCCCTGATGGTTATGCCGTCAATGCTATCATTCACTTCAACTAAAACCTTCCCACTACTCCTCTCCTCATTCCTTGTGCCTTAGTATAGTATCCGCGCATTCTTGTCAATGCTGCTCAACTTCTTCGTCCTATTATTTATGCTTCAAATACGACACGCTTTATAGGACGCAATTAACCACCGATTCGCCTTGATACTGCTCAACCAATTTTCATTCTTCCTACATTGGAATATATTGCTATTTCAACTAGACTTCGTAAATACGTTTTGTTCAACCCTTTCTCTATTTCTGCAAAATCTTTCTACTCCTGCACCGTCAATTTTCCACAAACTCCCCATCCTACCACAGACATATGTCGTAGATAAATCAGGTTCGACGTTGCAAGCAATTTGGACCAATGCATTAGTTAAAACAACGCGTAGCATGAAGTGCAACAGCTATCCTCTCAATTTGCATGAAACCAGTGGCGAGTCGATTTCTACCAGAGCGTCGTTTCAGTATGGAACCAAACGCTGCAATAATGGCTACGCTCTTTCACCACTCCCGGTGACTGCAGCACACATCGAGCTTGAGCCTCAACATACACTGTTATTCAAAATGCAAGGTGACAGTAATAGTGAATGCGTACACGCAAGATCGTGCGATGGATTTGGGGTATCCTAGGTACTTAAAGCTCAGCACGTTGCAGCGAAAAAAACGAGGGCTTGCAGATGCAGAAGGATATTGAAAGAAGGTCCTTGACATGGTGTGAGGTAGATCGCATGACTTTGGTGGTGATGGTCCTTTGCGGTCGTTCATTGTAGCACACATCCTTTTTTATACCTGAAGTGGCGCAATAATATATATACATAAGACTAGAAACAGTTAGAAATTTAGTCCAGAAGTTGTTTTACGAATGTTATTGAAGTAAAATGGCTACTGTTTTCCTTCTCTTTGTCACTAATAATACGCGTAATGATACCCTTTGCAAGGTTTAACCATGCATCCTCCCTTAGATGGTACAAGTTACAGAAGTACGAAACCACAAGAAGCAGTCAAATCAACTGAGACCTACAAACACTCAAGCCTAACAGAAAAAGCACAACTGCGCCTCTTCCATGCAATTAAGCTAATGCCATTCCCGCAACAATGGCGAAGCGCTGACTTTCGTCAGATACTAGATGTCAGAAACAAGCTTCAAACATACCTCTGGTGCGGACTTAAAGCGGAACGTTATTTGACAGGCATCAACGACAGACTAAGGGAAATATACAGATTGCATTACCCAATAAATAAGCGCTTTTTCTTGCTCTCCCTCTTGCCTTCTTCAATCCTTTAAGGATACGTATAACATCCAAATTGTCCAAGATAGCTATAGAACAGGCACAGCAAGCCACACCTTTACAACATTACAATCACACTCGTAGCAAAACAATAATCACATGAATCTTACCTTTTCTCGACCGTTCTTCTAAACATCTGTTCTCTCCGATAGTTACTCCGAATTGAGCCGCGGATTGGAGTGTTGAGGCTAGTAGTGTCACTGCCTTGAAGAACGCTGTTATTCACTTTACCCTTGTCATCGGAACTGTGTACAAAAGTAGGCACCTTAAAGATTTGCTATTATTCATCCTCAAGGTGACATAAATCACACATCTATCTACTTGGGCAAATGCCACCCTCGCAGAAATGGCAAGGGCTTAACTTTAAAAGCAAATAAACGGGAGACATTACACGGAAAAAAGGTGCTGAAAATACGTCCTTAAACAAAGCACCACGTCATTACGAGCAGCAGGATGTATGGGAAGCAAATGCAAACAATTAAGCACTTCCTTGCTTCAATCTGTTAACATGTGGCAAACGGCGGCGGAGTATCGTATCCCCGGGTTGTGGAGTATTAACTGCTGCTGCTACCGTTTGTACTGCCTTTGGAGTGGAGAAATCTACGCAAGTCATGGGCACGGCTTGACTCACCTTCACGTTGGTGATTTCACCGAATTGGCTAAAGCGTTCCCGAACGTTCCTACTTGTTTGAGGCAGAGGATCATGAACAACCAAATGAAGATCAGTTTTGGCGGCATTGGGAACCACTGCTTTTCTACCAACAGATGGATAAAGTGGTTAGATCCACAAATGCAGACCTCAGAGTGCTGCAATCATAGTGCAACTTACTTTGAAGCTCGAGAATATGCAGATCGCACGATGATGCTTTTTCCGTTCAGTTGATGAGGACGTGCGTCCAGTATAGCCTCTACTTCATGTGGTGTGGTCATTTTCACGAAGGCAATGCCTCCTGCCATCCCACCTTTACGCTTGAGAATCAAGTCTACACCTGTCACGTTGCCGTAGCGAGAGAAGTAATCCTTCAAGGCCTAATTTGTGGCCGAAGATTTCAGGGTACCAACGAATAGGCTCAGCTTATCCACTTCTCGCTTACCGCCGGTGCCACTATCTTCGCCTTCTTTCCCCACCTTGTCGTCCTCCTTGTCCCTTAAAAAAAATTTATTACTACTCCACCACAGATGAAGAGAAAACATTTATTACTTCCTTCCCTTAGTCCCTCAGGCCATACACATCATGGTTCTTCGGTCATGAATCAGCCCACAATACCCACCACTTCGTTGCGGATCCGACGATTTTTTATTCAACGGACCACATGCAATATTGTGTCAGCACCAAAATTATTCGATCAGTCCGTCCAAATAAAATGGCTGGTGCAATAATTTATGCACTCGCTAAAAGAAGGTCCGTCTTTTAGGCGTAGAAAGCGGCCTAGTTTCCTCCTTCATTTTCCTCTTTATCTTCGTTTCATTCGAGTTCTCCATCTTATCTCAGTCAACAGTCATGGCCACTTGCCGAATTCACTCCCAACCTTGCTGAACTGAAGAACTGCCTAACATCCTGCAGACGGGAAGTTCCTTATAATGTGTGCTTTTCGTTTCACATCCACAACATTCCCTTCACCTCTGTCTTCATCATTTAATCCAAAGGGCATAGAACAACGATATGAATATACGGAAATGCAACCACAGGATAATGTGGATTCCGAGAAGGGATTCCAAAAGTCCCAAATCCAGATAAAAGTTCGACCTACTTGGCATCCATCTTCTTTTTGATCTTCATTCTAAAGGGTTTCACATTCACGAGACCACCCTCAATAAATTGCGGACAGTCGGCCAATGCACGAGCTGCGTGTGCCTCCTCCCTGAAGGTCACGAAGGCGTAGCCCCTTGACTTGTCTGTTTTAGAGTCACGCACAACGTAGCAGTCAGTGACGGCACCGTACTGGGTAAAGTGCTGCCGCAGTTGACTATCCGTGTGGTTGGGCCGCATCCCGCCTACGTACAGCTTCACCCGAGACATTGTCACGGTGGTGACAGGCGAAGCGGCATTTCTGTTTCGAAGCACACACACGAACTGCATCAAACATCCCTTGGTGTTTTCTACCCCAACCCAATCTATTCATCCACCTTATCTCCATCCTTCCCTTTCTCCTCTTTGCATGCTTCTTAGTAGTATTCATTCTCGTTCACTCGCACTGCCAGGGTGTGGCCAACTCACAACTTTGCCACAAGTTATAAGGAAAGGAGTAAACCTCAACTGCCTTTCATTACACAAATGCTTTCCACATCTCCAATAATATGTTAACGGAAGGTGTACATTCGCCATGTCGCACCTACCTTTGGTCCACAGTTTCACTGCGAGAAGGAAGTAGTGGGAGCGGCACTTTAGTGCCTAACCAAGGCAAATCTACATTTGCCTTTACCATTCACCCCAGGGATAGAAAGTAACCTGATTCGGTAGCTGCAGCTACACGCTGCATTACTATCACAAGTCGTCATCATTGGAAGTCCAAAATTTAGCCGTCATCGTCTCCGTAAGGAACATTCAACTCGAGCATCTCTTTTACGTAGCTGCATCATATGAATGTGTGTTTAAAACTTACCTTACTGAAGCGATCGGATTGATTCATCTGTGTTACGGGTAGAAACGGAAGTGATTCTACCATCTCTCTCAATAGCGCGGCATCAAAGAGGAGTCCTTTTAGTGATTTTTGCATTGCCACCACTACTTTCAAGTCCTACTCGAGAAAGGAAACACAATAAAGTAATTTATATGGATTAAGAAGGAAGGAGGGCAACAAGAACGGAGAAAAGGTGAAACACGAATAACTGGGGGAGACAGTAAGGGTAATTCGCAATACTTAGTGAAGTATCTGACACCACTCACCTTCATCCCTTCCAGCAACATGCGGGCATTTTGTGTCTTGTCTATCTTGGTCAAAAGGTTCGTGATTCGACGGACGGGTTCGTCTATATTTCCGAAGCCAGCCAAATCCGCCATCTCCACTTTTGCTGTAGCGGCGTCCAGTGCTTTGCTCGCGGCCGCACACAGCTCAAACACTGCGTTTTCTATGGCACCGACAATCCCGTCCTTTGTTTTCTCCTTCGTTGTCAATGCTGAAGCTTTTAACTCTTTCAGCTCCTCTACACGCGACTTCAAATCCGCTGTGTGGCAGGATAGGCCATTCAACCTCTTTCGAAGTATTAACCTGTACTGCATGTAGGAAAGGGAGGTGAGCAGATAAGTAGGCAGAAATGCAATGTGCAGATTTGCTACCAACTCTTCAATTTGTAATCCCATGTGGCATGATTTGACGCACCTAATACTTTGTGAAAACTCATGGCATAAACAGCGAGCTTAGGATCACAGCAACCGAAAAAGCGTTGAATGGTCCTAGTCTGCGGTCAATCACACTCCTTCGATCTTACCAGAACCTCAATTGCCCACTTCAAGAGTACAAGTGTGAACGTGAAGGCACCCAAGTCCCCTTTTTCTAGACAATACATTGCGATACAATACAATAACTGCGCAAGGTAATCACACGCCTACGCGTGGGTGCAAAACTACCGCACGCGCACAACTACCACAAGTTCCAGCCAAATTCAAAGCCGTTCATCAAGTCATGGATCACTTACTGGTCTGTGTTTAGGCACGCATTCTACAATTTACAAGGAAAATGAACAAGCTAAAACATATTTTAATAATCACTGATACTTACACTGTTATGGTGGCTCTCAGTGCATGGCGCACAGATCTGACGATGGCAATGATGACAAAAGGCCAACAGTTTGGGCTGGATCTGCTTACTACAGGCGCTGCAATTTATAAAGGAAGGAGGAGTTCCGCCTATTCCGCCTTCCTTAATTAACATCTCCTCGCCTGCTCCTCTATTCTTCACTTGCTGCTTCTGCTCCTGCCCCGTTGCAAGGAGAGTAAGCGAAGCCGAGTCATAACACCGCTGTTTGGACGCAGTTTCGCTGCGTCAAACTCCACATGGCAGTAGATGCAACGGGCTGCCACGGCCATGGATTGTGGCAGCAGACAAGGTCGCAAGCAAAATGTGTGGCCACATGGCAGAATGTAGGGGTCACTCATCCTTCTCGATATAACATAAAAAGACAAAACGCTCATCAGCCTGGTTAATTATACCTCTTAACAGCCACAGTCCCAACAACGGCTACAAATACAGTCGTCGCTTTAAAGTAATTCACTGAGTGTGAAAATGATGCCGTGCTCTACATTTCAGTGTTGAAGAAGCCATGAAAGCCAGTCGTCAATGGCGCATGGAGGGCCGCAGCCATTTTTTAGTTATTTTACCCCTCAGAACCCTCATTCTCCCTAGACTCCACTTCCATCAAACAGCATAACTATGTAATCCTACCCCCACCCCCATCCGTGCCTTTGCCTGCTCAAACCTCTTTTCGCTGACTCACAACCCCTCTGATCTGGTCGCAATGGATTATACTAATACGAATTTTGGGAAGACTACTCCCTACTATACACTTGGACATTTCACGACACATTTCTCTTCCTCCTTCCTCCCTCCTACATACTTCTGCAAATGACCCGCCTATGCCTTTTCCACATCTTAATAAAACCCATGGCACGCAACGCTGTTTGATGTAAATATGTTCAGCCGTCCTAAACCTCTCAGCCGAATCACCCACCCTTCTACTCAGGTGAATGAACTAGAGATCAGTACACCATTTCCCTACATCCTGTCAACACCACAATAAAAGTAGTCATTTTTACGCGAATAACTCACAATTTTTTGCACACTCCACAGACGAGATCTGCAACCGCTGAATCCATCGCCTTATAGCACTTTCCTTTGTTCGAATGGCGCTACGCGAGTCACATTTTGATGGCTGCCAAGTTCGTTATTTCTATTGGACAACTCGTGAAGAGGTTTGACCAATCAGTACATGGCATTCTTGAAGTTCAACCAATAGTTGGGCTAGCAGAGATGTAGCCACATGATCCAATCGAAGCCTCGCCCATTAAGCATTGATTTGTAGTTCCTTATTCAACAAACGTTAGTGTCACTGCTGCTCATTTCCCGTGTGGAAGCAACCCCAGTAACATTTCTTGACCGCTTGGATAGAATAGAGTGTGCAGGCGAATGTGCCTCAACTCTAGCGGCGGTGGCGACATTCATTGGTCGAGTTGTACAATGCAAGCTTTTGCAGAAAAGAAAACGAACTTTACGTCCTCTGAAAACAGGTTTTATGGTAGGGTTTAAACATGTTTTTTCGTCTTACCACACCACTTCCATTCCTGAACTCAATATTTTAGTATGTTGACTGGCTGGTGGTACCCCCAATGCTCGACCATTACGGCGGTACTAAAGACATGCTCTGAAGTCCGATTGGAGACCTAAATAGGGTACAGCCAACTCATGAGCATAGGATCTCCTGGTTTATAACGGCCTTTCTTCTGTGTTTTTTTGTTATTAACGCAGTGTCTTACCAACAAATTATGCAAAACCATATCACCGGATATCTATACCAACCAGTTCACACAGAACAATTGTAGCGCAATCAATGCAATGATGAATGCCTAAGTCATTTGAATGCATGCTCCTCCTATCTGTTAGAAGGCGTTTTATTTACAAGTGATTCCGTCCAACCTCAAGTAACGAAACCGACACACGCTCCTTCTCTCACCTTCATGTAAATACACAAATGCACTCCCTACTGTGTGCCATTAAAGGGCCGTGAGGGCACTTTGCTACCGGTAGTAGGTTGCTGTTCAACCAAATTTTTCCTATCCGCAGTAGTAAAATGGGAAATGGTGTAGAATTGTAGCCCCATTCACCCTTTCCCCATTTTCACCCTCACCATACACCTCTGTCTTTAGGCCGGTAACCCATCGAGTGGTACACCTTGTAATGCACGGAATCTCCATGTTGTGGAGAACAGCCCGACCTTGGGTAGTTGGAAGCCGACACATCCTCCCTCCCATAGCACTAGTCAAAGTGAGGACTCCTGGTTAAATTGCTATCCTCAGATGTGAATGTCGCTGGAGTGAACGTTGATGGAGATGATCTTCATCAACTTGAACACGGTTGGCCAATTTGTGCAGCTGTGACAGTTGGAAAAACAGAATCAAACACCTCGTAAAAGAGAGTTATGAGGCACCAGGCACTCAGTAAAGGCCAATCCTACAGTCTAACTTCTTCTAAAATTTACGATGTAGACGAACCGCTTTGAAAATATCAAGGAGCAATACTTATCTCCTATCCAGTCGCGTACCTCTCTTTTTAGTAAATCCTTCCAGTCAGTGCTTCTTAACAATAAGTGCAAAAATCTCAGAGCGCGCAGCTGTTTCTTAACACTTCTTACTAAAGGTATCTAAAACTCATCTTTTACTTGTTGAAACAAACATCTTTATTGCGTTCACGTACACCCACACAAAATCAGAATGCCTTCTGTAAATATGCCACGGCGCTCTGAGTGCTATGCTTGGCGGTGCAATGTGTGGCTAGGTTATATGCGACATTTGATAGAAAGGAGGCAATTTCATCTTTTGGTAAACATTAGTGTCTGCATTGCTGAGCTAAATCTTCTCCCATCCGCTTCATAACATGCACACCGATCGATCCCGATGGAACAAAACAAATGCATCAATTTTAAGGTCTGGATATTTATGAGTGTCCATCCTTGCATTGCAGTTAACAAATCTGTCTAGTCTGCCTTTAAATCTACGCTACCACCGTAGTTTAATTCGCATCTCCGTAAGTTAAACAGTTTTCGTGAAAATGAAAGGCAATTTAGCATTAAGCACTTGTCAATTCGAGCACCATTTCTCCACACCGTTATCTGCTAGCAAAATATTATTTTTTGCCTCAGACGATGGATATGTACCTCAACTTAAGTTGACTAAACTATAGAGTTGATGCCTTGCCAGGCCATGCGATTTCCCGCTGCCCCGGAATGACGAAGACGTGGGTTTGGCTTCATTTTAGCAGGTAGCCTTATGCTGGTCACCGGTATTATTTTTATTTGGGCTGAGAACGGTGGAAGTTTATTTAAATTGTGGCACTCTTTATAGTACACGACAGTGATAACAGCAAGTCGTCCAGGTGCCATAAGCACCTAAATGAGGCTGAGGAGATCAGTTAAGTAGCAATGCAGTGACAAGGCAACGCAAAGTGTCTGATGCAAGGAACATGGTGCAGCCTCAGTCATGATTCCATAAGCTGATTATTTTGCAGAAATTTAGCGAAGCCGACACGAAATTCTACACTCAAATAAACCAAGTGCGCTTAAGTTTTCACAAAAAATTTGCGAAACAGAGGGATAGAAGGCTCATCACTACCTATTCTGGTGAAGTCCTGGCATTTGCATAATTTCAACATTAGTGTGGTGCCTCAAGCCGTTGACAGGAAACTGCACCGTCAATTACAGTGTCCTGAGTTTAGCATATATGTGACATAAGTCCTTCCTAACGGGGCTTTAACCCATGGCCAATGCCTAAACAAAGATATGTGCTCAAATGTTCGGTGTGCGTGAGTAGACAACGGAAAGTGGGAAAGATAAACAGTAATCTACACACATCCGGATGAACAAATCTAGAAAATAGCAGGAAGCATCAGAATAGTTCATTACAGCGAGTATCCGTGGCGCCCACTTGCGGTTGCTACTCTTTATTAGATAAAAAAATGTGCGAAATCATCACGGAATTGTTATGTATTTAACACGTTACCTAACATTTCACAAATTAAGTTTGTTTTAGAAACTGATGCTTTTTGGAAGTGATGAGCCTGTTATGCAACTGCTATGCAGTTTCACCTAAAAGGGCATTGTGTCATCGATACGTTTGTTTAGCTCATGATAACAAATGATTGGTCTTAGCTTTAAACTCACTACATCCAAGGTTAGAATCAAAGCAGACCTAATATTACCCAGTCACGTTTAAGCGCACACTTGAATACGTGGTCTGTCAATTTGTCGTTTGCACGGTAACGTCGCGTTCGCAAGCATTGATGCAGTTGTTTGGGGTTGAAAACAGACTAACGGCTGACTGGCTATAAAAACATGTGGCTAATTATCTGACCAAATATTGTGTAATACATGTGTATTCGAATGTATCTATTAGGCGAGAGTCGATCATCAAATACGGATTCTTTACTAGATCGGACGCTACTGGCTCCAAGGGAAAACATGCCTTAAAGAGGCTTGACCGTGGTATCTACGTTCTTTTATTTATTATTACTTGGTAAACTATGTCTTTGTCTAATTCTTCTGCTTGCTTCAAGGGCGTGAAGGCTGAGATGGAGGAGGGGAACACCGAGCCTCTTACCCTACCAGTAACGCTGGTGGGCCTCTTTCTTTTCAATAACAGTCATGCCTTTGAAAGATGGTCTAGAAACAACGGATTTAGTGTCTGGTCTTACACCCAGCGTCAGACACTCATTTGGATTTTACGTGCCTTCCCCCAGAATGTATTCTCGGCCGCCGTGGAGGCCGGTGTAACCCAGGTTACCGGGTTAGAGGAATGCTGTGCTACATTATCCAAACTTCTTATAATCAGGAGGGGCAGACACTTGCAAGAGAGTTCTATCGCTACCAAAATATGGGTGAATTTGAGGAAGAATTCGAGAAAAACTCTCAACTTTCATCGAAACGAGGTATATGGGGCTCACTTTAATCCAGAGTCTCTGGACAGATAACCATCCTGTTCGGATACAAGGTTCGCCCACTTATTGTGGTCAAGAAGTTCCACAGCACTGATGCCCTCTCTCTCAGCGAGCTGGTAATACACTCAACGAATAATTGTCAGGGATTGCTTACGCCCCCACTCTACAGAAACCAAAACAGGCGACGAAATCCAGCGCACTCATACCAAGACTCTCCCTGTTATGCCTCGAAATTAGGCGGACCTTCCTTTTCTCTATCGTGATTGCTATCAAACAGCTCTTATACATTCTTGCAAGCCCCAGGCAAAGTAGAAGGACGTTTGTACAATTTCCTCCTTGACTTTGGCGCAGCCAAAGCATTAGTAAATCTTAAGGCTTTTACGACTCTTAATCGCACTGTTAGGATCGCTTTATTGTACAGTAGATCACGTGAAGCAGAGGAGATATCGTTGCATGTCAGCATAACCAAGGAAACGTGGAAAGTGACATTCCCTATGCATTCAAGTTGGCTTGTAACGTGGTTTTCGCGCAGATTTTCTACGTTGTTTCAAAGTTCTTTTTGAATTTTGCGGTAGACACCATCTTTACGCACCAGTCATTGGTTTGTTGAAAGAAGACATTGGCGATACTTATAATGCCCCATTTTAAGCTTTAGCGATACCCACGAACATCCTTTGCGCACACCTTACCCACGTCACCTAAGTCGGGAGTAGAGAATTTTGCAGGTTGCTGGTTAAGTACGTGAATATATTCTCAGGGCGAGGTGTTAAGTTGAGGAGAACAAGTAATGTGAAACATGCGAGAGACACTGGCGAGTCTAGTCCGATTTGGCAGCCATCCAGACGCAAACTGCGTTATCTGCTAGAAGTAGAAACGTCTTGCCGAAGAGATGGTCAAAGACGAGGTAACGAAGTCACAAAAATCATCAATGCTCACACTGATTGCTGTGGTAAAGATGAAGGCTGGAAGTCTTCGGTTGTGGGTAGACCACAGGAAGAGACGCCGACTTGACTATGAATCCAAAGAAATGTCCATTCCTGTAACGCCCAGTTAACTTATAAGGACACATTGTCTGGTCAGATGGGACGGCGGTTACTGCAGTCCATTCAGTCAAGTGAGGACATGGCCTCTACCGTCCACTCAGGTGAGTATTATACTGACTTTTTGTTAAAGATTTTGCTACGGTTGTAAGCCTTCTGAAAGGAGTGACGGAAAAGCAGGCAACTGAGGAAGGAACCTAGTACAACCATACGGCCTGTTCCACCACCTGGAGTACATCGTAACTTTTGCCATCCATGGAAAAAAGACGTATTTCGAGTGATGAATGTCATTTCATCAACAGTGAACCTCGTCCACAACAAAGCTACTTGCCCAATCACTGTCAGTCACAACAAAATGCGTCCGTACAAAGGTACACCTCCTGTCAGAAACGAAGTTAAGGCTGGCATGCTAAAAAAAAAGACCTCCGGAAAGAGCACTTGTAGGGAAGAATACAGGGTCCGGTGTTCGAAAAAATAAGGCGAAAATATAAAAGATGTTTGTTTGAATGTACCTTTCAGGTCAGAAGCAGTTACCATATGTGGACCTCATAACTGAGCAAACAACTTTGGCTCCTAAACAGGAAGCGAACTCTGAACTTATGGGACTTGACCTCCTTTGCACTTTTATAACAACAGCCAATACAAGACGTTCTCAGCTAGCTAGTCTGCTCGTTTTAGGGGTGTGAAGTCGCAGGTGAAAGAGAGGACCACTGAAACTGTTACACTGCCTTCGTTGACAGGACTTCGGTACAGGTATCCCTCACCAGTGTGTATGAGTAAGCAAAGGGTAGGGGCAGGTCACGATACACGCAATGCCATCAGCTGATTGATGTTGACCTCATGGTATGTATCAACGCCCTCAAAGTTAATCGATACTTGATCCAGCTAATCAGTCACTTGCCCTTGCCCCCCACTCCATGCACTGCCTAGAAGGAGCCAGTTGGTTTACATTTTGGTCCTGCTTTAATGACTGATCAATCACTGGAAGGCAAAGATTTGGAGTAGAATAACACTCCAAAGTGTGATCGTTTGAATACTTAAAGTGCCCCCTATCGGTGTTGTAGGTGTGCAACTATGCAATCCACTTAACTGAACTGGACGCCACAAATGCGTAACATATGCTCTTTACCGATTGGTCAATGATTACTGACCGCACCCAATTCCGCAAACATTAAAATTGTCTACTTTGCTTGCCTAGGTCATGTTTCCGCTAAGCAAACTTCCCTGTTAGGGTACCTAGAAGTCTGTATATTCGTGGTTCATTGTCAATCTTCCCCCCTCAATTCCAATTGGCTGATGTCACATTTGGATGCATTTAAAGTGCACTGAAGGAAACATGAACGAATTACTGTGAGGATGAGATAGGAAGATCTTCATTTGCCTTTGGCAGCCCGACCACACCTTCAAATATCGAGGCCTCATAGGAAGCAATCCTCTTTTGCTTACTTAAGTTGTGAGCTCTACGATATCTTTGTCCAAGCCCACGTACAAAACAGTAGCTTATAACAGAGTTACGGTTAGACCTGACTTTCGATTGGTCTTCCATAATCTGTGCCATACGTTGTCTGGGATTTGGTTGCGTAAATGAAATGCAAATGTCAGTTGCGTGGAGAACCCTTTTAACATTTGCTGCCGCGTCATTCGGGTGGTCGGTGAGACTTTAGCGCGTCTCCTATTCTGTGACATTGAAACCACCAGTACCGACCTTCCGCGTAGGGGCGTAAAACTCTACCGAAAATCTATTTTCAATCTCATTCCACATGGTCAAGGTACGGTCTACTCTTACCGAACATGAAGTGGATTTATCTTAGGTTAGCTATCTATACAGGGGCGGAGTGGAAGAAGTCACTGTAAGTGCGACTGACTGGCGAAAAGCCATGGGCAAATTAGTTTGGCTTGAACGCCACCCTACGCTAATAGCTTTTAATGGTCATATTTAAGTAAACGCGAAGGCATGTTCATGCACTTTCTTTACTTCTTTGCAGGCCTAATGCAGTCCAGTTTGAAGCTGCTCTGCAGAACATCCAAGCCATCTGGGATGTGGTTTGATGTGAAGTGGAATCCACTGCTGTGTGCACTGCTGCCAACTTAGATGACGATTGCAATTCGTGCACCTTTGATCAGACCGATGTACAGAATGCAAGATTGGAGCAGTTGCCAGAGGTGGAGTTGCTGAGAGCTCAAAAGTCGCTGCATTTTGTGTCTGCACAAATTCATCGATCATCCGCGGTAGATGTCTTCCCTCCGTGATGTAAAGCTGAAGTGTTCAAACAGTAAAGTGGGGAGTGGAGTGTAATATTTTAGCCTATAGCATTACCAAAGCAACACCTAAGCTGACCTGGGAAGATGTACATTACCCTACGATTAAAAAACACAAGACTGTGTGGAGTCGTCTTAAATACAGGGTGGAGAGAAAGACTAAGAGGTTGAGACGATAAGTGACATGAGATGTGCACATCACCGACGTAGAGGCTAAAAGTGTGGCAAATGAGTTCTCATCACAGATAATAGGAAATACTACTACTTCATCGATATTAATCTCTCCTTACTTGCATTCTAACTTAGGGAAATCGCATTGAGGTGGTTGTCATGAGTAGTACTGCCAGGGACTTAGGTATTTATTGCGACAAACACACTAAAAAGCCACACATAAATGCGTATGCCCTCAAGCCGAGAGCATTAGATGAATGCAGTAGGCAAAGCATTGCATCGGTGTTTCCTTCGTTCAACACCCACCTTCAATCGCCTCGTAGTTTTAGGGCTGCTGGGCAGCCTAGCGAATAAATGTTAGTCTCTTACAGCATGATAGGACGCCAAGTCTACACACTCCACTAAGTTTGATTGTTCGCACTCATTTCCGTGAATAGTTGTGACTTGTTCATTCCTGGTTCAGCAACTAAGGATGAGGAGATTGTCAAACACTTGGCGTGCTCGACTTGTCAGTTGCAAGAGTTTAAAAAAATTCAGCATGTGACCAAAAATACCAACATATAGATATAATGGATCACATATTTTCTAATAAATCCTTAACTGCGAACTTAACAAGTTCAAAACTCAAACTCACCTGCATAATTACATACATACATAAAATTATATAAACGAATTCAACAAATCAAACGCTTACTCAAGGATAAATACAATATTTGAGAATATATATAACAGAATTCAGCATACCCAAAAATACCTATACAAAGTTGATTTCCACAACACAAAATACATGTTCGCGTGTATGCTTACACACATATGAAGCAGGTTTCTCGTTTGTCTCTTCCCCTTTGCCCCTTAGACCCTTTGAACGAGCGGACGTATTTGTTAAGGACATATTTATTGAC